>NW_026728097.1:300000-394817 GCF_030684315.1 Stegostoma tigrinum
GCCTCGACCATCCCTGTCCCTGTCCTTCGCTCCCTCCCTGTATCCCTCCCTATCCCCGCTCAGCCTCTCTCCTTCCCTGTCCCCTTCCCCCTCCCTCGATGTCCCTCAATCCCTCCCTGTCCCTCACTCCCACCTCATTCATTGCTCCCTTCCCTAGATTCCTCTCCCATCCCTCCTCCTGCCCCTCTCTCCCTCCCTCCCTGCCCTTGCTATGGTCCTTCCCTCCCTCACCCCCCTCTCTCGCTCCCTCGATGTCCATCACTCCCTACCTCACTCATTCCCTGCACCTCATTCCCTCCCTCCCTCCCTGCCCCTTGCTCACTCCCCATCCCTTAGTCCCTCCCTCCCTGCCCCTTGCTCTCTCGGTCCATCCCTCACTCCCTCACTTCCTCCACCCTCCCCGTCCCTCGCTTCCTTGTTGCTTCCCCATCCCTCACTCCCTCCCTGCCACTCGATCCCTCTGCCTCTCTTTCTCTCTGTCTCGTTCCCTCCCTCCCTCCCTCTCCATCCCTCGTTCCACCCCCACCCACTAACCATCCCTCACTCCCTCCCTTCCTCATCATCCCTTGCTCCCTGGCTCTGGCCATCACTCAATCGCTCCCTCCCCATCTCTCATTCTGTCCCCATCTATCACTCCCTCACTGCTCCTTGCTCCCTCCCTGTCCCTTGATCCTTCCCTCCCCATCCTTAACAGCCCCTTGCTCACTCGCTTCCTCCAAGTCCCTCAATCCCTTGCTCAATCAGTCCCTCACTCTCTCACCATCCCTTGTTCCCTTGCACCCCATCGCTTGCTCTCCCACTGCCTGTCCTTCAAACTCTCTCTCCCTCACCGTCCCTCGCTCCCTTACTCTGTCCCTGACTCCATCCCTCTCTCTGTCCCTCATTGCCTCTCTCAGTCTCTCGCTCACTCAATCCATCCTATGCTCACACACTCCCTCACTCCCTCCCCGTCCCTCACTCCCTCCCCGTCCCTTCCTGTCGGAACCTCACTCACTCACTCCCTGTCCCTCGCTCCGACCCATTGCTCCCTCCCTTGTTCCCTGTCCCTCGCTCCCTCTCTGCCCCTCGCTCCCTTGCTGTCCCTAACTCCCTCACTCTCTCAACGTCCCTTGCTCCCCTCACAGTCCCTTGCTCCCTCCCTTGCTTGGTCTCTGTCCCGCATTCCCTTCCTCAGTCCCCGTCCCTCACTCCATTGCTCCCTCCCGGTCCTTCACTCCCCGTCCCTCGCTCCCTCCCTCCCATCCCTTGCTCCTTTGCCATCCCTCTTTCACTCACTCTCTCCCTCCCTCCGTATCCCTCCCTCTTCTCCCTGTATCCCTCCCTATCCCTAGCTCTGTCCCTCTCCTTCCCTGTTCCCCTCCCTCTCCCTCTATGTCCCTCACTCCCTCCCCATCCCTTGCTCCCTTCCCTGGCTTCCTCCCTTGTCCCTCGTTCCTGTCCCTCTCTCCCTTGCTCCCAACCCTCGCTATGGCCCTTCCCGCCCTCACTCACTCTCTCGCTCCCTCGACATCCATTGCTCCCTACCTCACTCCTTCCCTGTCCCTTGCTGCCTCCCTCCCCATCCCTTACTCCCTTGCTCCCTCCATCCATGTCCTTGCTCACTCCTCATCCCTCACTCTCTCCCTCTCTGTCCCTCGCTCTCTCACACCATCCATCCCTCACTCGCTCCCTCACTCCCTCCCTTTACCTCACTCCTTCACCGTCCCTCAGTCCCTCCCTCACGCTCTCTCTCTGTCCCTATCTCCCTCCCTTTCTGTCCCTTGCTCTCTCCCTTCCTGTCCGTCCCTCCCTCCCTCCTGCCCCATCCCTCACTCCCTCCTTGCTCCCTCCCTCCCTGTCTCCCTTGCTTTTGCTCCCTCTCTGTCCCTATCTCCCTCCCTCTCTCCATCTCTGTCCCTCGCTCCCTGCCTCCACTTTCCTCATTCCCTTCCTTGCTCCCTCCCCATCCCTCGCTCATTTTCTCCTCTGTCCCTCGCTTCCCATCCCCCACTCCCTGTCTCTCCCTCCCCATTCCTTGATCCCCTGAATCCATCCCTGACTGGCCCACTCCCTGCCCTTGCTCATTCACTCCCTGTCTGTTCCTCCCCATCCCTCGCTCCCTCACTCTGTCCCTCACTCACTCACTCCCTCCCCATCCCTCACTCCGTTGCTGTCCCTCAATCCATCCCCACCAATTGCTCCCACCCTGTAGCTCAGTCCATCCCAATCCCTTGCTCCCTTGCTCACTCCCTCCCCATCCCTTGCACCCCATCCCTCGCACCCCAATCCCTTGCCCCCTTGCTTCACGAAGAAGTAAAAAATAAACTTTTTTTGTAGTAAATGGTTGACATAAGTAAGATGCTGTTCTGTAATTTCGACTTCCTCAGAGCTTATCTGTGACACAGCACATGCTCTCAGCACATGCCTTTCCTTTTAGGAGTAACACTTATGTGACTATCTTAAATTATACAGATGATTTCTGAAGCCGAAGTGCCTGCTGACTGTTCCCTGTTATGGATATAATATAAAATACCTGAGCTACAATAGTAATGTCCTTATTATAGATATATTTCACTCAGCCCTACCCTGTGTGATTTGTCCATGTGTATTTACTCCTGTATGGTATATACTACAGTGTCTCTCTCCATTACACTTATATTCCCCTTTTACACACTGCTGACTCCTTACCCTTCATCACCCTGACTGCATAATGCAGAAGTGGGAATGCTGGCTGATGATTTCATATCCCATTGACTTTATTTTCATTTATCTTCACTGAATTTTCCACTCTAACATCCTGGGGACGAGTGTTGGAGAGAAACAGAACTGGACCTGCCATGTAAATTTTGTTGCTACAAGTGAATCGAAATTTTGTGATTAAATCAAATTTTGACTCCCGGAAGCCTGTGTATCGCCTGCAAGGCACAAGGCAGGAGTATAATGGGATACTGTCCATTTGCTTGGATGGGTTCAGCTCCAACAACACTCAAGAAACTTGACACAGTGCAGGAAAGGCAGCCCCCTTAACTGGCACCGCATTCAGTACTTTCAATATCAACTCCCTTCAACACCGAGGCACAGTGGCAATGGAATGCACCATCTACAAGATGCACTAGAGTAAGTCACGCAGCCCATGGACTGTACCGCCTGAATGGGCAAGAGCAGACAGTGCATTAGAACAACTCCATCTGTAAGTTCCCCTGTAAGGAACATTCCAGCCTGAGTTGGAGCAGTATAAGGGATGATCTCACTGAGTGGTGGAGTCGGCTTGATGGACCAAATGGCCTATTTCTGCCCTCCATCTTCTGCCTTATGATACTTTTTCCAGTTGTTTAGTGCAGTGACCAAACTTGTGTTCAGCCTCTAGATGGTCTCAAAAGAGCCAGTCCTCAAGCCCTCTCTCAAGCACCTGATCTTCCCATCCAACCACCTTCATGGATCTGTGAATGCCCACTCCAAGCTCTGTTCTTTACTTTAATCCACTCAGTGCCCTTACTGTTTTTGAGCACTCCCATAACTTACCCTTCCCAGTTTCATTACCAGCCACTTCCCTGGATTGAATTCCTTATTTTCTTCCTAATTATTTAATGTCCCCGTGCAGCCCACAGCTTGCTTCCTCATGGTTAACCATCTGACCAATTGTTGCATCATCTGCAAATATCGAAATCACAGCCACTACAGCTACACCTAAATCATTGATCTACACCAGAAACAACTGACAGAAGGCATGGATAGTAAGTTCACAAACGACACCAAAATTGGTGGCATAGTAGGCAGGAAAGAATGTTCTCTATTTGTTCATTTCCAGCCCCGTTTCTGGTTCCACCTCCCCTGCTGCGCCACTGTTTTGGTCTGATTCTGGGCCTGGGAACTGGGATTATATGGCCATCTGCAGCAGTGGTCACTTCCTTGTGTGAGGGAACTGGTGAAGTATCCGATGTTAAACTACATTGTTACTGAAATTACATTTCAATAATATCGTCTCAGTTAATGGATTCTGGAGGCATCGAAGTTAAAGATTCGGCTCGCTCTGAGTTCTCACATGTTAGTCCACTGTTCGCCAAGTATTCCCGTTGTATTTATGGAGCTGTTCCTGACACATCCTCAGCCATTGTACTTGTCACACTTTTCCAGAGTGTCTCCCTGTGTGGCCCTGCTTGTACAGTGATGAGTACTCTGAGTGGTGGCCGGAGCAACCTCAGTTCTGATCTGAGCCGTAGCAATGGGTGTTCTTCCCATGTTGCTCCTTGTGAATCATCCTTCGATAAGGAATTAATTGATTCGCATGAAAATATTCTCCCAGTTGATGAACTTATTCCCTCAAACACCCGCTCTCTCCCATGTCTGTGTTTGATGTATCAGAATACAAACCCATCTCTTCCCGCAGATTTTTCTCCCTCCCACAATCACTAACTCTCCTTTACGTCCCTTCTCCCACTTCGCTGAGGCACTGCACAATCTATCACACACTGCCATATTCACACCATTTAGCCTCTGCTCTTGCGGTCATTGCTGCTGGGTGAGCGTGCCCCAGTCTCACCATGTGGACCTTCAAATCAGTCGATCCATTTAGTTGCCGCAGTTAGGAGTAGAATATCTTTTACAGACATGGACCAGTGATTGTTGGGACATCAGGTTCAGGAAAAAGACACAGGATACGTTTGAGCAAAAGAATCTTTATTGGAAAGGAACAGTTTCTGTAGCTGTTTGAATCATTTATTTCATTTGTTCATTCCTTTACAGCGACAGCATTGTGTGCAGTTCTGCAATTCTCCTCTTGTAGAGATGTGCTCCTATAGGGAACGGTGCAAAAGGGGTTTACAAGGATATTGCCCGGGCTGAAGAGTTTCAGTTACGAAGAGAGATTGGACAGACTGGGGTTGTTTTCTTAGAGCAGGGGTGATTGCGAGGGAAGGTGATCGAGATATGCAAACTAATGAGGCATACGAACAGGGGAGACTGAAGGTGCTGTTTCTCTTTGATCGATCACCATGGAGCCGTAGATTTAAGGTAAGAGGCAGGCCGGTTTGAATAGATACTCAGAAAGACTTGTTTCAGCCAGCAGATGCTGAGCCAAGTGATGGTAAATAGGATTGGGATAGTTCAGTGCTTGTTTTGTCCAGTGCAGCCGCAATAGACTGAAGGGCCTTATGCTGTGTGGAAGACAGCAGTAGTGGACTGGTTCGTATCCCTGCGTCTCACGTGGGAGAGCAGCGTTAAACTCCCCACAGGAGACCATCCTCATATTCCAGGGTGGTTCAGCATTGCCTCGTGGTGGCGGGAACACAGTTTCGACTGTAGTTTTGTGAGACTCTCTGTATGGAGTTTGCGCATTCTCCCCAAAGTTGTGCCGTTTCGGTAAATTGTCCTGTCATGGTTCGTCGTAGTAAATGTGGGTTTGTGGGGTTAGGGTGGAGAAGTGGAAAGCTCGAGTGGTGTTAGGTGCAGAAGCAGTGGGCTGAAAGATCTCCATCTGCATTGTAGGGATTCTGTGATCTCTGACTCTGAGTTGTGTCTCTCTTAGGAATTTGAAATTGCCTGCTCCGTTTACAGGTGTGGGTTATTACTATCTGTCCTTCCATTCTCGATGGGACATGTCAGAGGAAGGACGGTGCTGTCTGACTCAGTGCTGGGCAGGACTACATCCGGGGGAGACAGAGTGTCAGTGAAAGTGCCAACACATGCCTTCTGCAAGCTGCGCCTTTTGTCTGCGTTGAAATCAAAATGATTTGATAGATTTGTTCCAGAGTGAAGTGTTTACTGGAAGCAGAAATCCGAGGGAGGCACTGGATAAACCGATCCCGATTTGAGTGCAGTAACAGCAAATACCTTTCCTGCAGCGCTAATGAGATTGTACAGCACAGAGGAGAGTTTTGCTGCACTGCATTTGGGTTCGTGGGTCCCGCGTGCTTTCACTAAACTGGGTTACCGGGAATAAAGATATCAGAAAGGGCACAGATGGTGCTTACTGGGGTTCACGGTTGTAAAGATATCAGATATGACACAGACAGGGTTTACTAGGATCGTACAGTGTCTCAGTGGTTACACTGCTGTTGGATGGGCAGGTTCGGTGTATTGGCCTTGCTAAATTGCTCTGTGCTGTCAGGGATGTGTAGGTTAAACCATAGTTAATGCAGAGATAGGGCGGCCGCTAGGTCTGGGTGGGATGTTCTTTCAAGGGTCGGGGCAGACTCGATCGGCACTTTCCACACTCTAGTGATTCTATTGTTTGAAAAGGAAGGGCATGATGGAGCTTACTTGGGTGTTAAAACATTCCAGAGAACACCAATGGGGTTTACCGCGACAGGATTTTATTCACGAGGGATGTTAGAAAAGTTGGAAATGCTCACACTAACGAAAGGAATACCTCATGGACATTTTGCAGATGATTTGAGTTGTGGAGAGAGGAAAAAGGGGGAAGTTCCCTCTTTCAAGTGAACCAATAACTGGAAGTCAGACATTCAAAACCATTGACGAAAAATAAAAGATAGGAGCTGAATTCCTGTCACACCGAAAAACCGTTTCCAAAATATTTTGAAAGACTCGTTTGCAGTCGCACAAGGAGTGCATTCTCAGGGAGAGAGAGAGTCTGTGGGTGGTTGAGGGATTAGGGGTAGGGTGTGGTCAGGGAAAACGTTGAGAAACAATCTCTGACTTGAAATGTAACGAAATTTCGTGAACGTGTGCCGCTGTATAAGATTGAGTAAAACAGAAGCTCATGGCTTTGGAAGATCTGGCATAAATTTCCATGTGATCAATTCTGACTGCAACTGACCAAACTTGATTTAAAATTGTACAGGAAAGATATTCCCGAATGAACAGTTGCTCGGAGATCCATTTCCAGCTTTAATCAAGTGCCTTAAAAATGCAACAGTAATCAATACCAAGATGTAGAATCCATTTAGTACTCAGTAATCTCCACCCAAGAAACACAGGAACAAGGCACATTGGTTTTGCAGTTTAACTCTCTTCTTATCAGCAGCGCTTTCTTTAAGCTGAAATAAATGCGGGACAATGTTAAAAATTAGATAACTCTCATTCATTTTCGACTATTGCAATGAACTGTATGTGTGGGTGCAAAGTATAATGAGCAAAACAGCTTTGCCCTGAATTTAACCACGTTCAGGGCCAGCCATACGAGAAAGGTCGTGGCGCTCAAATGCCATCTTCATTCTTACCTCCATAGATGCTTCTTCGCGAGTTGAATATTTGCAGGGTTTTCCTTGACCACTGGGACAGTTCCCCAGGACCAGACATTTCTCAAACCCAGAAACCAATCTTTATCAAAAGAGGCTATTATGCTGAAAAATGCTCTTTATCCTTGTCCTGCTGGTCCGTGTCACTAAAAGCTGGCCCGGGTGAGGTTGGAGCTCACAGCCTGGGCATTTCACGCGCCTCTGTACCGTCAGAGAAGGACCGCGCGCTCACCGATTGCATCACTGGAGGCACAGAGTAGCTCCGTGCCCTCATTCAGTGTTCCTTCATCACAGTTTACTGTTTGATGAGTATTCCTGTTGAGGGTCTGATGGTGCTCCTTACAAACCCTCTATCACTGTACTTATTACCTGCTCCCGCTCGTTTCATTATGTGGCACTGTGACAGTGTCGTGACCCGTTCTTTGTAATGTGGCAGCATGAGCTTCGGCTCGAGTCTGAGTCAAACCACTGACTGTTGTCCCCAATATTTCCTCTTAACATATCCTGAAGTGATATTGTAAGGGATCAGTTAATATTGCAATCAGACATGCAGAGACCGTGGTAAGAATTGCCGAGGTTGTGAGATGAAGTCTCATCCACACCATGTTTTGTTGACACAGATTATAAGTGTGAAGCTAGATGAACACAGCAGGCCAAGCAGCATCTCAGGAGCACAAAAGCTGACGTTTCGGGCCTAGACCCTTCATCAGAGAGGGGGATGGGTTGAGGGTTCTGGAATAAATAGGGAGAGAGGGGGAGGCGGACCGAAGCTGGAGAGAAAAGATAGGTGGAGAGGAGAGTACAGGTGGGGTGGTAGTGAGGGGACAGGTCAAGGAGGTGGGATGAGGTTAGTAGGTAGTAACTAGAGGTGTGGCTTGGGGTGGGAGGAAGGGATGGGTGAGAGGAAGAACAGGTTAGGGAGGCAGAGACAGGCTGGGCTGGTTTTGGGATGCAGAGGGTGGAGGGGAAGAGCTGGGCTGGTTGCATGGTGCAGTGGCGGGAGGAGTCGAACTGGGCTGGTTTTGGGATGCGGTGGGGGAAGGGGAGATTTTGAAGCTGGTGATGTCCACATTGATACCATTGGGCTGCAGGGTTCCCAAGCGCAATATGAGTTGCTGTTCCTGCAACCTTCGTGTGGCATCATTGTGGCACTGCAGGAGGCCCATGATGGACATGCATTCTAAAGAATGGGAGGGGGAGTTGAAATGGTTCGCGACTGGGAGGTGCAGTTGTTTATTGCGAATCGAGCGGAGGTGTTCTGCAAAGTGGTCCTCAAGCCTCCGCTTGGTTTCCCCAATGTACAGGAAGCCACACCGGGTACAATGGATACAGTATACCACATTGGCAGATGTGCAGGTGAACATCTGCTTAATATGGAAAGTCATCTTGAGGCTTGGGATAGGGGTGAGGGAGGAGGTGTGGGGGCAAGTGTAGCATTTCCTGCAGTTGCAGGGGAAGGTGCCGGGTGTGGTGGGGTTGGAGGGCAGTGTGGAGCGAGCAAGGGAGTCACGGAGAGAGTGGTCTCTCCGGAAAGCAGACAAGGGTGGGGATGGAAAAATGTCTTGGGTGGTGGGGTCGGATTGTAGGTGGCAGACGTGTCGGAGGATGATGCGTTGTATCCAGACGTTGGTGGGGTGGTGTGTGAGAACGAGGGGGATCCTCTTGGGGCGGTTGTGGCGGGGGCGGGGTGTGAGGGATGTGTTGTGGGAAATGCGGGAGACGCGGTCAAGGGCGTTCTCGACCACTTTGGGGGGAAAGTTGCGGTCCTTGAAGAACTTGGACATCTGGGATGTGCGGGTGTGGAATGTCTTATCGTGGGAGCAGATGCGGCGGGGGCGGAGGAATTGGGAATAGGGGATGGAATTTTTGCAGGAGGGTGGGTGGGAGGAGGTGTCTTCTAGGTAGCTGTGGGAGTCAGTAGGCTTGAAATGGACATCTGTTACTAGCTGGTTGCCTGAGATGGAGACTGAGAGGTCCAGGAAGGTGAGGGATGTGATTGAGATGGCCCAGGTGAACTGAAGGTTGGGGTGGAAGGTGTTGGTGAAGTGGATGAACTGTTCGAGCTCCTCTGGGGAGCAAGAGGCGGCGCCGATACAGTCATCAATGTACCGGATGAAGAGGTGGGGTTTGGGGCCTGTGTAGGTTCGGAAGAGGGACTGTTCCACGTAACCTACAAAGAGGCAGGCATAGCTGGGGCCCATGCGGGTGCCCATGGCCACCCACTTTGTCTGTAGGAAGTGGGAGGAATCGAAAGAGAAGTTGTTGAGGTTGAGGGCGAGTTTGGCTAGGCTGATGAAGGTGTCAGTCGAGGAGGACTGGTTGGGCCTGTGGGGCAGTAGAAGCGGAGGGCCTTGAGGCCATCTGCATGCGGAATACAGGTGTATAGGGACTGGACGGCCATGCTGAAAATGAGGTGTTGGGGGCCAGGGAATTGGAAGTTCTGGAGGAGGTGGAGGGCGTGGGTGGTGTCACAGATGTAGGGAGGGAGTTCCTCGACCAAAGGCGAAAAAATGGAGTCCAGATAGGTGGAGATGAGTTCGGTGGGGCAGGAACACGTTGAGTCAATGGGTCGACCACGGCATACAACGCATCATCCTCCGACACGTCCGCCATCTACAATCCAACCCCACCACCAGTATCACATTTTTCCATCCCCACCCTTGTCTGCATTCTGGAGAGACCACTCTCTCCATGACTCCCTTGTTCGCTCCACACGCCCCTCCAACCCCACCACACCCGGCACCTTCCGCTGCAACTACAGGAAATGCTACACTTGCCCCCACACCTCCTCCCTCACCCCTATCCCAGGCCCCAAGTTGACTTTCCATATTAAGCAGAGGTTCACCTGCACATCTGCCAATGTGGTATACTGCATCCACTGTACCCGGTGTGGCTACCTCTACATTGGGGAAACCAAGTGGAGGCTTGGAGACCGCTTTGCAGAACACCTCTGCTCAGTTCGCAACAAACTACTGCACCTCCCAGTCGCATACCATTTCCACTCCCCCTCCCATTCTTTAGATGACATGTCCATCATGGGCCTCCTGCAGTGCCACAATGATGCCACCCGAAGGTTGCAGGAACAGCAACTCATATTCTGCCTGGGAACCCTGCAGCCTAATGGTTTCAATGTGGACTTCACCAGTTTCAAAATCTCCCCTTCCCCAACTGCATCCCCAAACCAGCCCAGTTCGTCCCCTCCCCCCACTGCACCACACAACCAGCCCAGCTCTTTCCCTCCACCCACTGCATCCCAAAACCAGTTCAGCCTGTCTCTGCCTCCCTAACCTGTTCTTCCTCTCACCCATCCCTTCCTCCCACCCCAAGCCGCACCCCCATCTACCTACTAACCTCATCCCACCTCCATGACTGTCCGTCTTCCCTGGACTGACTTATCCCCTCCCTACCTCCCCACCTATACTCTCTCCACCTATCTTCTTTTCTCTCCATCTTCGGCCCGCCTCCCCCTCTCTCCCTATTTATTCCAGAACCCTCTCCCCATCCCCCTCTCTGATGACGGGTCTAGGCCCGAAACGTCAGCTTTTGTGCTCCTGAGATGCTGCTTGGCCTGCTGTGTTCATCCAGCCTCACATTTTGTTATCTTGGATTCTCCAGCACCTGCAGTTCCCATTATCTCCGGGTCAAAGGCCTGTAGATTCATTTTTAGTTTTCATTGCCTTCCAGAGGTGTTTAGAAACCCCTCTCAGGCCACAGTGGTTTCCATCGCTCCCTTCGCACTTTCAATCTTTACTGACTGCGAATGTGACAAACGAGCAGAGCATCTTCCCCCGTCGCCGTCACTCTCAGCGCATACATTCCAAAGAACTCAACGGCACGACGCCTGCGCAGTGCTCGCCTATAATGTTAATCAGGGACCTTTACCAGCGCGGGGACTGCTGGGTAACGGCCGTGACATTGAAAACCCTCAATCAATAAAAATTTTACTGTGATGCGGCAGTTGGAGAAGGGTGCAGTACAAAACAACAATACAGCACAGACGCAGGCACTTCAGCCCTCCAAGCTTGCGCTGACAGATTTTGCCCTTCCATATTAAAACTGTCTTCTCTACAAGATCTACATCCCTCTATTCCCTTCCTATTCATAGACAATGTATATATATTTACTTTTTCCATCTTTCAAGTCTGAATCTATAAATAAGACAATTTTGTTAACTTATTTTAAATAAGTCTCGAGCGGTACCCATCTAAAATTAAAATTGTAACTACATGGCAATGGGTAAATGGAAAGGAGGTGATGGGATAGTGCTAACGTGTAAGTGGTCAGTACTCCAGAACCCTCCCTCTGACACTTTCAGGCTGTAACTTACAGATAGTCACTCACCTCCTTTTGGAAGAATTTGTTTTCCCTCAAATCCACTTAAAACCTCCAACTACTTATTTTAAAAGTGTTTCCCCCGCCCCGGTTATTGATTTCTGTACTAGGGGGAGATGATTATCCCTATCTAAGCAATCTATGCCTTCCAGAGCTTTGTTCACTTCAATCAGGTCCCCACCCAGCCTCCTCTTCCACCAGGAAAACAACACAGCCTCTCTACTTTTTCTTCATAACCCCATCACTCCAGCCCAAGCAACATCCTGCTGGATCTCTGCACTTGTGCAGTCACATCATCCTTTGATGTCATTTATGTAAATGATTTGGATGTGAACATAGGAGGCATGGTTATTAAGTTTGTGGATGACACCAAAATTTCTGGTGCAGTGCGCAGTGAGAATGTTATCTCAGAGTACAGCAGGGCCTTTATCAGATTGGCCAACAGGCTGAGGAGTAACAGGTGGAGTTAAGTTTGGATAAATGTGAGGTGTTGCATTTTGGGAAGGCACACCAGGACAGGAGTCATGCACTTAATGGTAAGGTCCTGGAAAACATTGCTGAACAAAGACTTTGGGGTGCAGGTTCAAGAGTTCCTTTAAGGTGGAACCAGAGTTAGATAGGACAGTGAAGGAAGACTTTGGTATTCTTGCATTTGTTGGTCAATGCATTATAGGTGTTGAAGTGTCATATTGTGACTATACAGGATATTGGTTAGGCCAATTTTGGAATGTTGCTGTCAGTAAAGACACTTGAAGTGGTTCAGAAAAGATTTAAAAGGATTTCACTGGAGTTGGAGGGTTTGGGCTACAGGGAGAGGCTGAATAAGCTGGGGCTATTTTCCCTGAAATATTGGAGGCTGAGGGGTGGCCTTGTAAATGTTTATAAAATCGTGAGAGACGTGGCAAAGGTGAGTAGTCAACGTCATTTTCCCAGGCTAGAAGTCCAAAACTGGAGCACATAGCTTTAAGTTGATAGCAGAAAGATGTAAAAGGAACCTAAGGGGCATTTTCTTTTCATGTCGAGGGTGGTACATGTATGGAATGAGCTACCACAGGAAGTGGTAGAGGCTGGTACAATTACAACATTTAAAAGGTATCTAGATGGGTGCGTGAACAGGAAGAGTTTGCAGGGGTATGGGCCAAATGGTATTAAATGGGACCACATTAATTAGGATACCTGGTTAGCTTGGACGCATTGGACCAAAGATTCTGTTTCCATGCTGTACAACTCTGTGGCTCTAAGTTGGAGAGTGGCAGAGTTGCTTCTGAGACTAAGATCCTGAATTTAAAAAGAGGAAGCCGTGAATGGCATGGCACACAAGCTGGCCATAATAAATTGGGGAGCATAACTTAAGGAGATAGAATTGGATAGGCAAGTGAAAACACTTAAAGAAAATATTGGAGAACTGCAACAGTTGTTCATTCCTATCTGGCACAAAAATAAAATGAGAAATGTGGCCTATCCATGACTAGGAGGGAAATTAAGAATAGTGATCTAGAGTCTTAGAAAATAAGAACATGACGTGCTGGTGTTGGACTAGGGTGGACAAGGTCAGAAATCACACAACACCAGCTTATTAGTCCAACAGGTTTATTTGAAAACACAAGCTTTCGGAGCCTCAGACCTTCTTCATGAACAGATTGCTCTTTCGCCCTTGAGACTGTTCTGCCATTCATGCTGATATTGCTGATCACCAATTCAGTACTTTCTCACTTTCAACACCCTTTGATCCCTTTATCCCTCTGAACAATAATCTAAACCTTCTTCACAACGTTCAATATTTTGCTAAACCACTTTCTTTGGTAGTTGAAGTCCACAGATTTACTCCTCTCTGAATGAAGAAACCCCCTTCCCGGAATCAGTCTGGTATATCTCCATAGCACTGTGACTACAAAGACAGACTATCATTCTTTAGATAAGGAGAACAATACTGAACGGAATACTCCGGGTGCAGTTGCCCTGGTGTCATGCAGTGTTGTTCAGTTCACTGGGTGTATGATATGTCGTGTCCGCCCCGGAACTATGACGCTTGGTATGAGTTTCAGCCAATGAGCGAGAGCTACATATATTCTTGCCCGTCATTCACTCCGATTGGTTGGACAATCGCCCGTGTTTTGTTGGCCACTCATATCTGCACCCCCCCCCCCCCCCAAACATTCACATTGACGGCAGCTCCAGGCCAATCACACAGGCCCAGTGCGCAGTGCAGGCATTGCAGCAGGCTGCAGGTGGTGCCAGGTTGGAGGAGGGGACTCAATTTGAGAAGCTCTCCAGGCTCAAGCAACAAAATCCCTGTCCTGCTCTCGAGGCAGGAGTTTGTGAGACGGGGTAGGAATGGAAACCGCGGGAGGTGATGGCCTGGGCAGTTTATAATCTCGTAGGGGAGGCCTGGGGCCCCCATGTATCAGGCCAAGGATTACTAACCGCCACCTTGGTTAGGTCGGGGACGGGAATTCTCCCCAGATACTTGGCCGCCATTTTCGGAAAGGGAAGCCGTGTCTCACTTGGGCAGAAATCGATGAGGCTGTAACTAAGAAGGAAATCCTAGAGGTGTATGGGGAGGATTCACCAAACAGCCACTGGAGACTCAAACCCCGAATCAGACTCACTGATTTGATTTTCAGTCAGCCGACCGGAGTTGGGAACTTGATCCAGAGAGAAGAGGACGGAGAAAGGGAGAAAACTGGAAGAGGAGGACAGAGATAGGGGGATAGTTCTGGATTTCAGTCGAAAGAGGAAGGAGGGTAGAGCCAGGAGTTTACAGAATTGAGAAATAAGAGAGAAGAATAATGTTCCTTAGGATCTGGACATGTCTGTTCTGAATTTTTTCCTGCAATGACAGTAAATGACTTTTGTAAACTCCTTTTGCAGGATATTAGAAGAGAAGTATTTGCAGATATTAAACACAAATCAAATTTCCTGCTGTGAATGGTTGACTCATGCAATTTATGAGGAGCTGAGTCCCTTCAGCCTCTGAATGTGGAAGGAGAAATGTTTGACCTGTATGTAGGTGATACAGACAATATTCAGCTGACAATATTGCAGTGAGGAGACTGCATAAAAGATTTACCCTGTTACACATCCAATGTGGGAGCATTCCAGCATATTTCTTGTGGAGAGAAATTGAACCAATCAATCAAGAAGGTTGGGAAAACATTTACACCATTCACAGTGGGGAGATACTCTGCTCGAGCAATGTGCTGTCAAGGCTTCAGTTGATCAACCATTCTGAAGTGATACAAAGGTGACAGTACTGTGCAGAAACCATGGAAATGTGAGAACTATAGTAAAAAGATTCAATTACCCATCCCAGCTGGAAATCCATCAATGAATTCACATCAGGAAGAAGCCACTTACCTGTTCTGTGTGTGGGAAGGAATTTAATCAAACAACCAAACTCATGTCACATCAGAGAATTCACACTGGGGAGAGACCGTTCACCTGTTCAGAGCGCGGGAAGAGATTTACAGACATCCTGGCTCATGTGACATCAGTGGATTTGCACCGAGGAGGGGAGAAGCCATTCAATTGTTCGGTGCATGGGAAGAAATTCCCTCATTCATCCAGCCTTCAATCACACCAGCAAATTCATACTGAGCAGAAACTATTTGGCTGCACCTCCTATGGAATGAAGTTCAGACACGCATCTGCCCTCATTGGACACCAGCGAGTTCACGCCAAGGCGGGGGGGGGAGAAAACCATTCGCCTGCTCTGTATGTGGGAAGGGCTGCAGTCAATCATCCAGTTTGCTGAGACACCAGCGAGTTTATCCCAGAGAAAAGCTGTTCAGCTGCACTTCCTGTGGGAGTAGTTTCAGGTGTTCATCTTCGCTCTGCTCATCAGCAAGTTCACACGAGAGAAGGCCATTCACCTGCTCCATTTGTGGGAAGCGATTCACTCAGTCCTTCAACTAGAGATAAATAAGTGAACCTGAATACGTTTATACTGCAGTAGTTCAAGGAGGAAACTCACCAGCATCTTCTCCAGGGTGACTAATGATGGCCCAGCAAGAGATTTCCGTATTTTAAGAAAGAATTGAATTCTGCTACCAAAATTAAGTCTGACAATATTAGATCTGTTTCAACTGATGTAAACACAACTATAATTGGCTGCAGTTTGGTAATCTGGATATATTGCTGATGGTTTGGACAAGTGTCCCTTTTTAAAAGCACCAACGGTCATTCTGAATTCAAGATTTGTGTTTGGAGAAAGAAGCAGATGCCTTGTGAAAGGGAAAACATAAAAATCAATTTATAGAAAGAAAGCTGACAAAGGAGATGACCAAACAAGTTTTGTTCATCAATGCTTGCAGGGCCAACTGCTCCTTTCACTGCCCTGTATTGTACAGATTAACAGCGTCACATCTGATAGGGCCAGGGTAAAGAATGAAGTGAAACTGGGCTATTGTCATAACCTTAACTTTGTTTCACATTTTCTTCTTCTTTCTCTTGGCCTTGACATTCCCCTCTGAAATGAAGAAGTTTACCTGTATACCTGGTCAGGCAGCAAGCCTGACTCTCAATCCAGACCGAAAACAAAGACAAAAATAAAGCTTGTCTTTAAGCCTCTACCCTACACTGATGACAGTGCACTGGTGCACTCAACTTTCTTCTTTACCACCTTATCCAACTGTGTTCAGGGAGCTATCTGGAATTAGGCCCCAAGATCCCCCTTTATACCAATGATCCTAATGGCCCTGCCACTTACTGTATACTTTCCTCTTGCATTTAGCCTCCCAAACTGCATTACCTCAATTTTCTCTGAATTAAAGTCCGTCTGCCATTTCTCCATCCAACTTTCCGATTGATCTACATCCTGCTGTGTCCTTAGACACCCTAACTCACTATCCTCAGCTGCACCAATTTTCACAGCATTAGCAAACCAACTTAGATTTTCATCCAAATCTTTTATAAAAATAACAAACCTTGTGGAACACCCCTGGTTACAGATCTCCAGTCAAAAAACACCATCGCCACCCACCCTCTGTCCTCTAACCCAATCCAATTTACCAACGCACCATGGATCAATCTCATGTGACGTAATCTACTGGAACCACCTACAATGAGGGAGCTTGTCAAATATTTCCGTAGAGTACATGCAGACAACATCCACTGCGCTGCCTTCAATCAGCCTCTTGACTTCAAAAAAAACAAAAAAAAACACAAGCCAGTTTGTGAGACATGACCTCTTCTGCAGGAAGCCACGTTGCATGTTATCCACATGAACTTTAGCAAGGCCTTTGACAAGGTTCCTCGTGGCAGGCTGATACAGAAGTCGAAGTGACCTTGGTTACACCATGAGTTGGGTACAGAACTGGCTTTGTCATAGAAGATGAAGAGTAGCTATAGATCTGAAACCAGTGCTTTTCTGTAGGAATCAGACCGCTGTCGTTAACATATTTATTATAAAAAATATTTGGAGGAGAACATAGGTGATCAAATTAGTAAATATGTGAATAACAGATCTGTGGAGCTGTGAGTAGTGAGGAGGAATGCTAGACGATACAGCAGGATATAGATTGACTGGAGGCTTGTATGGAAAAATGGCAGGTGGCATTTAATCCAGACAAATGTGAGGTGATACATTTTGGAAGGTCTAATGAAGGAGGGAAGTGCACAGTAAATGGTAGAATTCTGAGAAGCACAATCATAGAGCAGTATCTAGGTCTACAGGTTCACAGTTCCCTGAAAATGACAAGTCTAGTGGAGAAGATGGTCAGGGCAAAGTGTATAAAAACTGGTCATGTTGCAGCTCGCGAGAACTTCAGTGAGGCTACATCTGCAATGTTGTGTACAATTCTGCTCACCAAACCACCACAAGGATGATCAGCTTTGCAAAGGGTACAGAAACAGGTTACCAGGATGTCACCTTGTTTGGAGGATATTAGTTATGAGGAGATGTTGGATAAAATTGGTTTATTTTCTTTTGAACATCAGAGGCTGAGGGGCAACCCGGTAGAAATTTACAAAACTGGGAGAGACATGGATAGTTGGAGTCTAGAGTAGAAATGACAGTTTGTGTAGGGGACATAAGTTTAAAGTAATAGGGAAAAATGTAAAGGAAGTGTGAAAAGTAAGTTTTTACACACAGGACAGTATGTGCCTAGAATGCATTGCCAGAGGAAGTGGGATAAGCAGGTACAATCACAATGCTTAAAAGACATCTTGATGGATTTGTGAATTGGCAGGGAATAGAGAGATACAAACTGTGCAGGGGAAAGAAAGAGATTTCATGATTAGAAAATCATGCGTTAATGGAGGCTTGTGGGCTAAAGGGACTATTCCTGTTCTGTAGTGTTATTTGAGACCTCAGTTTTTCAAATACAGACTGGAATATTGGTAGAGTAAGAGGCAGCAAGGGTAAGTTTTCCTGGATTGTATGCACGATAAATTTCCGAAAACAGTGCATTCAGTTCAAAAAGAAAGAGCGCTCGTTTGGTCCTACTTCTTGGGAATGATGGGAGCCAAGTAGATCAAGTGTCAGTGTCAGACCATTCAGGAGACCATGATCACGTGTAGGAAAGTACAGAATAATGTCAGATAATAACCAGCATTAATTCAGAATGAGAAAACTCAATTGATGGAAAGTTGTCTTCAAGGGCAAGGTCAAAGCTGGACAGCAATGACTGGAGTGACAGGTTGATGGGACAAAGTATAAATAATAATAAGGGCTACTTTCAAAGAGAAGATGGCTCAAGTACACTCAAAAAGGAAAGGAAGTGCAAACATTCAGGGCTGCTTGTATGACAATTAGAATTTAAGATAAGATTTAAAAAAAACACTTATTATAGGTGTCAAGGAGAAAAGTCCAAATTGACAGTCACAAGGAATACAGAAGGTCCAGAAGTTGGGGCAAGCAGATGAAAAAGCACACAAGGAAGGGAGACAGTTAGGAGAAAAGGTTGGCAGCCAGTTGAGAGGCGCTGGTAACACACTGGCTGTAACAATGTAGGAGAGAAACATGCAGATTCTGGGCTCAGACACAGGGCAAAATTTAGGAGCCCCTTGGCCTTATCGGAAGCAGCAGAGGCAGTGGATCGATTGCCACCATGAGTGAGACAATGAAGCTTTTTGAGCTCCTCAGTTGTTGTTGTAGGTGAGGATGGAGGATACATGGGGGAGGGGGAAGAAATGTTCAATGAGAACAAACTTGTATTAGAGATATCATTAAAAAATAAACATACTGCAGGTCACACAGAAAGCTGATTTGGCTCTTATGCTAAATATAAAGACTGAGAACTGGAGTTATAAACCAGTGGAAACAGATTCCATTGAAATGGTTCAGTACTGACTGTGATTGAAAGCAAAATCCAAACATCCAATAGCTACCTACAAACTCACTTCTGTGTCAGCAAATGAGATAAATGAGTGAATCCCTTCCCACCCTCAGAGCAGACGAATGGCCTCTCTCCAGCGTGAACTCGCTGGCGTATATTGAGGCTAGTTGATCACCTGAACATATGTCTGCAAAAAACACACAAATAGTCTCTCAGCAGTGTGAACATATTGATGATTCATCAGTTGCCCAGAACATTTAAAGCACTTCCCACAGTTTGGACATTTAAAAGGTCTCTCGTCAGTGTGAGCAGCTTGTATGCCAGGACTGTGGTTCACCAAGTGAATCCCTCCCCACAATCAAGGCTTGCATTGTGCCAGTCCTGGTAATTAACTAAAACCGTGTCCACACACACAATACGTGTATGCTTTCTCCTTACATGTTCAAAATCTGATAATGTTCTGTTTACAATAAACTGAGGTGTCCATAAGACCCTGGGATTATGCCTGATGTCAGTTTCCCTTTGAGTACACTGTGAAATCAATTTAAAACAGAACAATGCAATGAAGAGAGAGTCCACACAAACACCAGGCTGCCTATGCAATCAGCTCGTAATGAATCTGGTAGTTTGATTAGATTAGACTCCCTACAGTGTGGAAACAGGCCCTTTGGCCCAACAAGCCCACACTGCCCCTTGAAGCATCGGACCCAGACCCATCCCCCTATCACCCACACACCCCTGAACACTCCGGGCAAATTAGCATGGCTAATCCACCAATCCACCTAGCCTGCACATCTTTGGACTGTGGGAGGAAACCGGAACACCTGGAGTAAACCCACACAGCCATGGAGAGAATGTGCAAACTCCGCTCAGACAGTTGCCCGAAGCTGGAATCGAACCCGGGTCCCTGGCACTGTGAGGCTGCAGTGCTAACTACTGAGCCACCGTGCCACCCCGTAGGATTAATGACACACTATTTAAAAAAAAGTGACCACAAAAGCCAGTGATTCACTAATGTCGATCAGGGAACAGAAGCTGCCACCTGGTCTGGACTTATACAAGACTCTGGCGTCTTTGTGAGTGGACAGACAAAGAATGTTGAGAAAGAGGTGAAATACAGGTATTGACTAAATCCACATCTCAATCAGGACTTTGACATCATGTCACAAACCCTTAATCTTCACTGTTGTGAATGTCCAGTGTGGAAGATCTATGGAACACCATCACGGTGAGGACCCCCTCCAAGTCACACATCATCCTGACTTGTTTGAATCCAGTGCAGGATGAACAGCAATTTCCTCCAATTAAACACTGAGACAGCTTCTACACTGACTGCAACCTTCTGTCTAGTAACTGTGTGAAGCTGAACCAGACTGTTCACAACTCTGATGAAATACTTCACACTAAGATGAGCTTTCTCCTGCATCATCACCAAACTAACTGTTTCTATCTCAGTAACATCACCTGACTCCATCCACATCTCAGCTCATCTGCTGCTGAAACCCTATCCATTCTTTGTTACTTCTAGATTTAACTACTCTAACACAGACCGGTCCCCCACATTCAACCTTCCTGTAATGTTGGAGTGATTCAAATCTCTGCTGTCTCATTTCTAGTGTTATTGGCCCAAAGTGCATCCAAGGTGCTAAAAAGATACATCAACAGATCTGTTAAAAGACTATCCAATTTAGCATCGTGATAGTACCATACAGCATGATAAGTTTTTCTCAAAGTGAGAATGGGACCTACTTTCCACAGGACTGTACAGTAGTTACTCTCACCGAATGCTGTTCTGGATAAACGCTGAGGATGAGCTAACATAGGTTTTCCCCTCCCTCTCTCGCACTGTTCTTCCTCATCCCTGTTGTACCATTTTGTTTCTATGTCTCCTGTACACTCAAACATGTCTGTGTAGCTCCTTGAAAAGATAACTTTAATAAAACTTCAAGTATATATTTTTTTTCTTCATGCAGCAAGTCATATGTGTATTGTCTCCTCTTTTCTTGCACTCGCAAAATCCTGCTGAGAAGAAAATGCCAGTTGCTGAAGGAACATTCGCAACAGTGGGATTCAAACCCACATCAATGAAAAGACTGGAGTCTTAATTCAGCACCTTAAGACTGTTCAGCCACAGTAACTGACAAGTCGTGGTCATCCTTATTGTCTTCAATGATGATGTCGCTGCACCAAATTTTAGTCATGGAGCAGGAGAGGCCTCGAGACTGCATTACCATTTCTTAAATCTCTAACAACCTCAACCTCAACACCATTTTTGCCTCAAATCCCTGCAGAGTCTCCAATTTCTCTCAGGTTACCTCTCATGCTTTTCTCTTCTCAAGAAAAGAACTTCTTGCTGTTTAACAGAAAGTGTGAAAGAAACATAGGAGGTCTGGCAATGAGACAAGTGAAATCATGTTAGTTTCAAGATATTTGCACTATTTCTTTCTCTCCGCAGGAATGGCTTCACTAACATCCTACATAATTGTTAAAAATTGTAACAACTATGTAGCAATTAAAGCTAAAATTCGATCTTCTCTCTTAATCATTTGCAGCACCCGCAGAGGACTTTAGACCCATTTCTGTCCTTTTCCATACCCATCCTGAATCGAAAAGAGCGAAAATAACAGACCTGCTGAATTTATCCAGCACATTTTCTGGACATTTTGGGTTTCTAAATTAATTCCCTCAATGTGTCAAATGTCTTAAATGCTTGCTCACAAGGTCTTCGTATCTGCTATTTAAATAGTGCACTGTGAACACTTCAATCATCCATTTTATATGAAACAAGCACACAGTAACTGAACCGTCTTCACGCAAAAATACAAAAATGTATTTCCTTTCTCATCTTTTAAGCCCGTTTGGTTTTTTGTACCATTTAATATGAAGTCTTACAACTGCACCAGAAACCTCTGGTTAAAAAGATTCTGAAAATGTAGTCCGTAACATGAGAATTGGCAAAAGTTGTTGACACACAGAAGAAAGAAAATGTTGTGTGAGATTCAGCAAATAAAGGAACATTTCTTAGACTGTAGCTGAAAAAAATTGGTTTATTGAAACAGACTTTTTCACCATTCGACCGAGTGACTGGAGTTATACAGGGCACTTAAAGATGAGGGCAACAACATCACGAAATTAATTTTGAATGTTAAATCCTGGAGCAAGTACTGAAAATGGATTGCAATGTGAATGAGAAGAATACATTGGAACCTTGGGATTTTCTAAAGCAGTTACCTTTTACTTCCTTGGACTGCAGCGGCGTCAGTGAAAAACCCATTTGTAACCTTATAAAGCAGGATTTGAACATTGACTGTGGAAGGCCAAGTTAACTCAGTTGTTGGAACATACGCTGTTTAAGTGCAGAGTTGTGAGTATGAGCCCAACACTGGGCACCACCTGTTTATTTAGTATTTTCCCTTTGCAAATTCCCTTCCTCCAGCTATTCTTGATGACCCTTACATCCCATGAATCAGCTTAGCGAATCTCTTTTGCACCGCATTCAACGCCAGCATATCCTTTCTTAAATACGAGTAGCTAAACCAATATGGCTTCACCAACATCCAATACAGTTGTTACAAGATGTCCCGATCCTCAAAACACTAACACCTCGCAGTTAAGGCCAAAATTCCATTTACTTTCTTCATAACTTCAGCATCAGTTTAGGACTTTAGACCCATCCTTGTCCTTTTCCATACAAATCCTGAATCGAATAGTTATAATAACTACCTGCAAAATGCTATCCCACTGAAACTTCAACCACTTGCTCAACTTTGTAACCTAAAGTCAAGTCCAGGGCCTTCCCCTTCCTTGTTGGGACTTCTACTTAGTGGCTGAAAAAATGCTCTCCTGGATGTATTTTAAAAATTCTGATAAATCCTTCACATTATGACGACTCCATTAATGTTGAGGAAGTTGAAAGTCTCTGCTACCATAATCCTGCTACTTCTACACTTTCTCAAAATCTGTCTCCTTATTTATTTAAAGGGGTTTTCAAAAATGTCACCTGTCCTTATTGCTGTATAGATTCCCGAAGCAAAATAACAATATTTCCTCCTCCTTTACCACCTCCACTGCCTTGCATGAAGGCCCTGTATCCTGGAATACTGAGCTGCTAACCATGTCCAAGTGACAGCAATGGCTTTATGACCCCACTAATTTGTATCCTCAAATCATCTGCCTTATTCATCTGACTCCAAGCATTAAATACCATTCACCCGTGGCAAACTCGCTTATATCTTAATTGCCCAATGACAATGCCTTCCAGACTCTCTTGTTTCTTCTCTTTTTGGCCATTATTATTTTTGAACATTCTCTGGATTTCAGCCCACTGCTAAACTTTTTACATGACCCCCAACAGTACTGGAAACCCATCCCCAGCTCCCACAAGGATGCAGTTCCCATTCCAGTTTAGGTGTAACCGCTGTGTGTAATTCTACTCTTCCTGCTGAAGGACGGATGTTGTAAAACTTCAAAAGGTTCAGAAAAGAATTGTAATGGTTATTATTGTAATAGTGTACCATTAGTACACTAAGTTTCAAGCATTTTGGGATGACTCGGTTCCCAGTTGCTCATATGAAATGTACTGACTGTCATTGAGTGAAAAATAAAAACCACAGGTTCCTCGCACTTGTTGGAGGTGAGGATAGAGGAGATAGGCTCTCCATCTCCCCTTTCAAAATAAATTAGTCTGCTTTTGAGATAAAGATCCAATGCACAGTAGTTTTAATAAAATTTATATCATTTTTTCTCCCAACAAGGTAACCAGACATGTGGTGTTTTCAAACATCATGAGAAACAAGCCCAGATAACATGACTTGAATACAGATAATACGAGCAACAAAAATTCCTACAGATTCTTGGGAACTCATTGGTGTTTAACCACAGTGGCTCAGCGGTTAGCACTGCTGCCTCACAGTGCCAGGGACCTGGATTTGATTCCACCCTTGGGCAACCGAGTGTGTGGTTGTTGGCATATTCTCCCTGTGGCTGCGTGGGTTTCCTCTAGGTGCTCTGGTTTCCTCCCACGTGCTGGTTAGTGGATTCGCCAAGCTAAATTGCCCAGAGTGTTCAGTGATGCGTACATTAGGTGGGCTACGGGGAGATGTGTCTGGGTGGGATGCTCTGAGGTTTTGTGTGGAATTCTTGGGCCGAAGGGCCTGTTTCCATACTGTAGGAATACTCCGAATTCTATGAAAACCCGTCCTAATGAACTAGGGAATCCCTTTTCACACACTGCGGGTGGATTGTCTTTACCCAGTGTGAATGTGTTGATCTACAGCAATAAAACGTTATCATTTTCAAAACCTACTCTACAGTTACGTATTTGTTATTGAGATTAATGCGAAAGGACTAATAAATTAAACGCCATTTATTTCAATGCCAGAGGCCTAACAGCTAAGGCAGAGGAACTCAGGGCAAGATTGGAAACATGAAACTGGGTTATCATTGCAATTACAGAGGCAAGGCTCAGAGGTGGACAGGGCTGCCAGCTTAATGTTCTAAGATATAGTTCCTATAGAAAGGATAGAAAGTCGAAGGGGGAGGGGGAAGCAAAGCAAGAGAGGAGGGAAAAGTGGCATTTTTGAGCAAGGATAACATTACGGCGTTACTTAGGCAGGATATATCTGAGAATACATCCAGGGAAGTTATTTGGGTGGAACTGAGAAATAAGAAAGGGATGATCACCTTATTGGGATTATACTATAGCCACCCCCATTAGTCAGCAGGAATCTGACAAATAATTTTGAAAGAAGTTATCTGGAAGAATAACAGGGTGGTGATGGAAGGGATTTTAACTTTCCAAACAGACTGGGAATTCCATGGTCTAAAAGGCTTGGATGGAGCGGAGTTTGCTGAGAGTGTAGAGGAAAATGTTTTGATTCAGTATGTGATGTACCGACTACAGAAGGTGCAAAACTTGACCTGCTGTTGGCAAATAAAGCAGGACAGGTGACTAGGGTATCAGCAGGGGAGGACTTTGGGGCCAGTGACCATAATTCTATTAGTTTTAAAATAGTGATGGAAAAGAGTAGACCGGATCTGAAAGTTAAAGCTCTATATTGGAGGAAGGCCAATTTTAATGGTATTACACAAGAGCTTTCAAAAGTTGATTGGGGCAGATGTTCGCAGGTAAAACAGAAAGTTAGAAAGTGGGAAGCCTTCAAAAAAAAGAGATAACGAGAGTTCAGGGACAGTATACTCCTGTTCGGGTGAAGGACAATGCTGGTAGGTATAGGGAATTCTGGATGACTAGAGAAATCAAGGTTTTGGTCAAGAAAAACGAGGAAGGACATGTCAGGTATAGACAGCAGAGATCGAGTGAATGCTTACAAGAGTATAATGACAATAGTATACTTAAGAGGGAAATTAGTAGGGCAAAAAGGGAACATGAGGTAACTTAGGCAAATAGTATTAAGGAAAATCCAGTGGGATTCTACAAATAGATTAAGAACAAAAAGGATAACGATGGAGAGATAGGGCCCCTTAAAAAGCAGCAATGCCTCCTATGTGTGGAATTGCAAGAAATGGGGAATATAATAAAACAAGTATTATGCATCAGTATTTACTACAGAAAAGGATATGGAAGATATGGACTGTGGGGAAATAAATAGCAACATCTTGAAAATTATCCATATTACAGAGGTAGTGATGCTTAAAACGTATAAAAGTGGATAAATTCCTGGGACCTGATCAGGTGTATCCGAGAACTCGGAGGGAAGCTAGGCAAGTGATTGCTGGGCCCCTTGCTGAGATATTTGTATCATCGATAGTCACAGGTGAGGGACCAGAAGTTGGCTAATGTGGTGCCACTATTTAAGAAAGGTGCTAAGTAAAATCCAGGGAACTATAGGCCAGTGAGCCTGATATTAGTGGTGGGAAAGTCGTTCTAGGAATCCTGAGGGATAGTACTTGAAATATTTGGAAAGGGAAGGACTGATTAGGGATAATCAACATGGCTGTGTGTGTGGGAAATCATGTCTCACTGACTTGATTTTTTTTGATGGAGGAACAAAGAGGATTGAGTAGCGCAAAGAGGTGGATGTGTTCTATATGGATGTCACTAAGGCGTTTGACAAGGTTCCTCATAGTAGACTGATTAGCAAGGTCAGATCAGATGGAATACAGAGAGAACCAGTCATTTGGAAACAGATCGGACTTGAAGGTAGAAGACGGAGTGCTGGTGGAGGGTTGCTTTGTCGACTGGAGGCCTGTGACCAGTGGTGTGTCATTTATAAAGATGATTTGGATGTGAATGTAGGAGTTATAGTTACTAAGTACCAATCCTTGCAGCATACTGCAGGTCAAAGGCCTTTCCAAATGGCCAGCTCTCCCTGGATTCCATGTGATCTAACCTTGTTAATCAGTCGACCATGAGGAATATCGAAAACATCCACCGCTCTGCCATCAATCTTGTTTCTAACTTCTTCAAAAAAACTCAATCAAGTTAGTAAGGCATAATTTCCTATGGACAAAGCCATGTCAACTATTCCCCATTCAGTCCACGCTTTCCAAATATATGTAAATCCTATCCCTCAGAATTCCCTCCAACAACTTACCCACAACTGACATCAGGCTCACTAAAAGTTTATTGTTCCCTGGTTTTATGTTACCACCTTTCTTAAACAATGGCACCAGATTAGCCAACCTCCAGTGTAACAGCTCACCTATGACTGTCAATGGTGCAAATATCTGAGCAAGGGGCCCAATCGCAAGCCTAGCTTCCCGCAAAGTTCGAGAATACACCTGAAGAGGTCCTGGGGATTTATCCACCTTTATGCTCTGTATGGCATCCAGCACCACCTCCTCTACAACATGGAACTTTTCAAGATACACATTCATTTCTCTAAGTTCTTTAGCTTTTGTATCCTTTATCACAGTAAATACTGATGTAAAATACTTTTTTGTATCTCACCCATCTCGTGCATTCCCACACATAGGCGGTCTTACTGTGCTTTTAAGAAGCATAGTAGTGTCAAAATTGGCCTCATTTAAAACTTTGACTCTTCGACCAAAGTCTATCCTTTTCCATAATTATTTTAAAACTAATAGAGATATAATCATAGGCCCCAAAATATTGTCCCCCCTGCTGACCCCTCAGTCACCTGCCCTACCTTATTTCCCAAGAGAAGATCAAGTTTTGAGCAGGGACTAATGACACCAGTACAAACAGCCCAAAGATCAAAGTTCATTCCTTGATTTAAGGGCAAAATCCTTCAAATGTGGTTGTGGTGAACTTGCTGGTGTGTTAACAGTTGGGATGATTGAGTGAATCCCTTTCCACACATAGAACAAGTGAATGGTCTGTCCCCAGAGTGAACTCGCTGGTGTCTCAGCAGGTTGGTTGAGTGAGCAAATCCCTTCCCATACTCGGAACATGTGAACAGTCTGTCCCCACTGTGAACTCGTTGGTGTTTCAGCAGGTTGCTTGACTGAGTGAATCCCAGCCCACAATCAGAGCAAATGAACAGTTTCTCCCCAGTGTGACTGCATTGGTGCATTTCCAGCTGGGATGGGTAAATAAATCCCTTCCCACAATCCCCACATTACCACAGTCTCTCCCCAGTGTGACCGTGCTGGTGTTTGGGCATTTCAGATGAATCTTCACAGAATCTTCGACACACAGACAATACGCATTTCTCCCTGGTGTGAACAGTGCTTCTTCCTTTAATGTTCAAAATCCTGAGATAATTAGGTTACGACAAACAGATTGAGTGTCAGATCTGGATGTGGTTTTGTTTGATTTCTCTGAATGCAATCACAATTTCAAACTGAAGAAAAAAAAAGTAGAGAGAGAGAGAGAAACCAGAAGAACACACACAAAGATTGTCAAACTCAGAAATTAATCTGATCAATTGTGGATGCAACACTGAGGGGCACTGCTGGATTATCAGTAAAACTGAACTGGTTCATTAAATGTCCTTCAGGGAAGGGAAACAGTCAGCGTTTGTCCAAAACTACAAAAAGAGATAGAGTTTGGACAGACATGAAGGGCAGGCATTTTATTCATCTGAAAATGAATCCAATTCCTGTTTTCTCTCCATACCCTCTGATCCTTCTGAAGGACTAAGATGCAGAAAAATACCTGAAATCTGAAATAAAAACAGAAAATGATAGAGATACTCAGCAGATCTGGCAGCATCTGAAATGGTGATAGATGCAGGAACCATTGCAATCTTGAAGAAGTGTTGAGATGATCATCCACTGCACCAAAATACAGGTTACACACCGAGTGCCAGAAAACGGGCCTAGCTTCAATAGGTGCTTGATGGCCAGCACCGATACAATGGGGACATTGTTGAACACAATGTTACCCGAGTGTCTGACCCCATTTAGTTCCGTGTTTCTCTCCTATTCTCTTTTAGGAAACAGGCAGCAGCAAGTAGTGAAGAATGCAAATGATATTTCGGCCTTCATTGTGAGAGGATTCGAGTACAGGAAGAGGGATATCTTTCTATAAGGGCCTTGGTGAGACCACACCTGGAGTCATGTGCACCTTTGTTCTCCTTTCCAGAGGAAGGATGGCCTGGCTACTGAATGATCGTAAAGAAGGTTCACCAGACCAATTCCTGGGATCACAGGACTGATGTATGAAAAGAGATTTGATCTTGATTAATCCTTCTTTCTTTTAATCTTTCAGCCACCGACAACATCATGAACTAATTTCAAATCCCATTTGCTGATTTGAGTCTTTTACTGCTAAAGCTATACTTTGGTTCCCATTCCCCTGTCATACGAGTTTAAATCCTCACCAGTGGAACTAGCAAAAGCATCAACAAGAATATCTGTCCCAGCTCTGCCCAGGACAATTGTTCAAGCTTGTGCATGTCCCACCTTCCCCAGAAACAAACAAACAGTCTCAATGCCTCAGGAATCCAAACCTTTTAAGTTATAGCTCCAGCCATGCACTCATCTCATCTGTCCTCTTATGCTTTTACTAGCACATGCATTGTAGCAGCTCACACTGTTACGGGATTAGATCACGAAAGGTCCTGTGGGGGGTATAAAAGAGTCCTGTTGAGAAGGAACATTAGGGAATTTACTTGGGTTTCTGTAAACAGACAGTTCAAAACACATAAGCATTTTAACAAGAGGCAGTTTTTAAAGGCCTGGTTCAGCCACAATCACAAGTTTGTTACTTAATAAAAAGTAGAAGCAAAAGTCTGATCCTACAGCATTCTGAACTGTTTAGGTAATTGTAACCAGAAATGCAAACAACCAATTAACATGAAATGGTTAGCTGAATTCCTTGAGCAAATGTTTGTCAGCAATAAAAGCAGCTCACTGTATCATTATGGAAGGAAAAGCAATAAATGGCGTAAACACAACCTCGAAAAGACCAACAACATAGGAAGGGGCAAAGGAAGATTATAAAGAGAGAAGTCAGGGCTGCAGAGAGATAAAACAATTGAAATGTAGATACGGATAATTTGAATAAATTCTTACATCCAAAGATCAAGGGAAGAGTGACAAAGATAGATTACAAAATCCGAAATGAAGATATGGTTCGTGCCTTAGTTATTTGTGAAATCTGAACAAATTTTGTTTCATGGCTTGGTAAAGCTCTAAAGTGACTGAATTTCACACTCAGTGGAACTGGAATAGATGCTTTTTATTAAAACAAGAAAGTAATAATGGAAAGCGCTTAGAGTAGAAAATGAAACTTCAGTTTAAAAATCATTTACAGAATGCAAATCGTTGGGATTGTAAACTGCAGCAGCAAGTCAGAAACACTGTTTGATCTTTTAAGCTGAAGTAAGAGAGGGATTTTTCCACAATTTGTCAACTGTATTACAAAATTGTAGTCACTTTATATCAGAGTTGAGTTTAAAAGACTTAATCACAATTCCTAACAATCCACACTACAGTTAGTAGAGAATTTGGAAAAGTTCTTAGTGATAAGATACCATTTTGGTTTTTGGCAAAAAAATGTGGTGCAGCTGGCAAATGTCTGAGGAGGAATATAACTGTCAAAAGCATTGTAAGGTCCCAAAGACAGACGAAGTAGTTTTCGAGCTAACCTCAGGAGATTATAGAAGGGTTTAGGACTGAACATAGTGTTGTCCACGATTGTTTGAACATAGGACATAGAACATTACAGCACAGTACAGGCCCTTCGGCCCTTGATGTTGTGCCGACCTGTCATACCGATCTCAAGCCCGTCTAACCTACACTATTCCATGTACGTCCATATGCTTATCCAATGACACCCTAAATGTACCTAAAGTTGGCGAATCTACTACCGTTGCAGGCAAAGCGTTCCATTCCCTTACTACTCTCTGAGTAAAGAAACTACCTCTGGCATCTGTCCTATATCTTTCACCCCTCAATTTAAAGCTATGCCCCCTCGTACTCGCCGTCACCATCCTAGGAAAATGGTTTGCTTACTGGATTGGGTATATTGATTTGGGGTGTGTGGCTAACAATGACAACAATATTGCATGTAAATAACACCTAGCGAATGGAATAAAAATATCACAATCAGCCAGGGAAAGTTTGAGTGTCACTGTCCACTCTTCCAATCTGAGCGTATTTAAGAGGGGAATTAGGCCTCATGTGAAAGCCAGGTTTGGAGTGGACTCTGGCCTCTCCCACACATGCGGTAACAGAGCTCTGAATAAAGGTCACTTGTACAACTGAACACAACACAAACTTCTCCCGACAACAATGTGGCACTGGGTGTAAGCTTGACAATGCTACATTTGAGATCTCGTATTTTAGTGTATCTCTTAACTTCCTATCTTCAGCTTTCAGGTCCTCCTCCCTTGGTTTTCCTATGTCACTGGTACAATCGGATGTTCACCCTCCCACTCCAGAATGTCCTGAAGCTGCTCCATGTCATTGCTAATCCTGGCACCAGGGAGGCAACATACCATCCTGGATTCATGTCTCTCTCTATCCCTTACTATCGAATCCCCTGTCTCTACAGTCATATTTATCGTTTCCCTCCCCTTCTATGCAGCGGAGTCACTCCGAGTGCCATGAACCCGACTGATGCTGCTTCCCGAGTGGCCACCCCAACATCCCCCACCTCCCTCGAACAGTACCCAAAACAGTATATCTATTTGAGGGGGATGACTCTAGCACTTCCTTTCTGAGCCTTTTACGTGTCTGATGGTCACCCATTCCCTTGCTGTCTGTGTAATCTTCACCTGCTGCGTGACCAATCTGTTGAGAATGCGACCACAACGTTCTCAGTTACCATGGATGCTCCATACTGACTGCACCCACAGCTCAAGCTCTGAAAAGCAGTTAACTAGTAGCTGCAGATGGACACACTTCCTGCACAAATAGCCAATAGGGACACTGGTAATGTCCCGGAGTTTAATGCGGAAAACTGTGAGGTGATTCACGTTGGAAGGAGTAACAGGAATACAGAGTACTGGGCTAATGGTAAGATTCTTGGTAGTGTGGATGAGCAAAGAGATCTCGGTGTCCATGTACATAGATCCCTGAAAGTTTCCACAAGTTGATAGGGTTGTTAAGAAGGTGTACAATGTGTTCGTTTTTACTGATCGAGGGATTGAGTTTCAGAACCATGAGGTCATATTGCAGCCGTACGAAACTCTGGTGCGGCCGCACTTGGAGTTCTGGTCACCGCATCACAGGAAGGATGTGCAAGCATTGGAAAGGGTGCACAGGAGATTTACCAGAATGTTGCCTGGTATCGAGGGAAGGTCTTATGAGGAAAGGTTGAGGGACTTTAGGCTGTTTTCGTTAAAGAGAAGGTTCAGAGGTGACCTAATAGAGACATACAAGATGATATGAGGATTAGATAGGGTGGACACTGAGATCCTTTTTCCTCAGATGGAGCTGGCTAGCACGAGGGGTATAGCATTAGATTGACGGGTCATAGATATCGTACAGATGTCAGACATAGGTTCTTTACTCAGAGTAATAAGGGCGTGCAATGCCCTGCCTGCAACAGTAGTAGACTCGCCAAGTTTAAGGGCATTTAAGTGGTCATTGGATAAACATATGGATGATAATGGAATAGTGTAGGTTAAATGGGCTTCAGTGTGGTTTCACAGGTCGACACAACATCAAGAGCCTATGTTCTATTGTGCAAGAGGAGCACACCACAGATGTGATGTCTTCTGTTATGACTTCTCTCCAGATTAAACCAGTTTCTGCCTTAAAAAGAATTTAATTAAGCTAGGTCCTCCTCCTTCATTTCAAACATTACTATTATAAACCTAAAGCCCCTAACTTTATTTAAGCTAATACATACTTTAAAAACTGTAAGAAAGTTCTTTACGGTATCAAATATCAATTTGAGAGACTTTCTGAACTGCCCAAACTGAGACTGAGCATCACACTCAATCTTTCAGTTTCACTTTCTGTTTCACCCAACTCCAAAGCACTCTCACTTAGCCAAGCAGTACTCACAGCGCAGCCTTTTCATTTTCATTGTCTGCTCACACCCACTCTGATCTCAGCCTCCCATACTGTTTCAACACAGCTCAATGGAAGCTCAGGGAACAGCATCTTCACATTAAATGCAGTAATTTATAACCCTCAGGAATCAACACAGACTTCAGTTTCAGGATCAATGGAGTTGTCAGGAAATGGAAGATTCCACCTGGAGGGGTGCTGGAATTTGTGCCCATAAGGAATTTTAAAAGGAAGTTTGCAGGTATTCAAGAATGAAAAATGTATGGATTAAAATCATGAAGTAGGCGATTGGGACTAAATATGGCAGTTCTTTAAAAGAGACGAGGTGTTGTTTGGACAAATCTACCCCTCTCAGGCCAATATCTCCTTTCTCAGCTGCAGGATATAGAACTGAACACTTATCCCAGGGGTGATCAAACCAAAAATTTGAATATCCTGCTTTCAAGTTACAAACTTACCAGGAATATTCTCCCACGCATAGAATGGTTAAACCTCTTCCCTTTCCCAGTTAAGTGTCAATGATACTCAGATCCTGATCACTCCGCTTAATGGAGAACATGCTTTGTGATCCTGGTCTACAAATTATTCTCAATAAATATCCTGTAAAGCAAATCCACAAGAGACAAATAACGGTCAGCCCTGGACAGAAATCCAGAAAACACAACAAGATTGTCTGGAAAAGGCAAACATTTCTCTTGGTTTCTGTTAGTTATGTATAAATCCTCCTCTTCAAAGCACCCTGCTCCCCCACACAGAAAAATGCAGAGGTAAAATACACCCATTATTAGAGACTGAGGAAGTCAGACATTAATAAATTTGACCAGGGAGCACAAGGGGACTCAGAGCACTTTCAGTGATTTGATCCCAATCATATGAATACTGGGCAAACGGATATGCTTTAATAGATCATAATATTTAAAGCAGGACTTCCTACAGTGAGAGTGCAACAGGTAACATGAAGTTCTAAGCAAGGGTTAGCGGATCCGAAACGTTATTTTTTTTTCTTTCACAGATGCTACCAAACCTACTGAGCTTTTCCAGCAACTTTGTTTTTGAACATGCAGTTCTGAACGCGTTTTCGGCATTTCTCCTCCATTAAATATCTAACGTATAACTTGCAGCAATTTATACTGCCTGAAGCCAGTACTCCGCCAGTGTCAAAAGTCCTTCCCAGGAAATACACGCCATGTCTCACAGTCTGGGAAAGAAGTCCAGAAAAACAAAAACAAACATTTCTCTTGTCTTAATCTCCTCTCCCAAACAAGAAAGGCTGCGCTTGCGTTCCACTGCAGATTGCCACCTATAAATATGGCGATCCCGCATGAGTCCCGAAGATCATTGCCCCTAATAAAGATGGTGGCAATTACCTCTGCCTATCGCAGCCTCAGGTCCGCAGCAGTTTTTTCGTTTGCTGCAAAACACGGGGCCGGCATGTTAAAATTTGTTTTCTGACATGCATCAACGGCTATTAAAGCCTCTCAGTCATTACCGAAAGTATTTCCCTCCCGTTTTTTTGCAGCTTTCCTTTTTGTCCCGTGTACTGTACTTTCGGCAAGCAGCTAACCTTCAGTCGCAGAGATATTGCGCCTCCGGACAAAGACGATCACGTGATTTTCAAACAGACAAACATCTCACTCGCTCTGATTGGTTGGAGGATAGGCCGCTTCCATTGGGGCCTCCAAGCCCCGCGCCGTGCTCCGATTGAACCAAAGCTGACATCGCTCACAGGGAGACAGCAATAGCTGCAGGTGCTGGAGTCAAGGATGACACAGTGTGAGGCTGGAGGGACACAGCGAGCCAGGCACCATCAGAGGAGCAGGAAAGTTAATGGTTCAGGACCCTTCTTCAGAAATGGGGCGGCGGGGGGGGGGGAGGATGGGAGCTGAGACATAAACAGAGTCGGGGCTGGGGAAAGTAGGTGGGAAGGTGATAGGCGAGTGCAGGTAGTCAGTGGTGAAGATTTTTCCTGCTGTTCATTAGCTCTGTGAGTGATGGTGAGGGTTCATCCCGAGATGGGTAAAAAAAGGGCCATTCCTGATTCTCCTAATGTACGGCAAAACAGCTTGTATTTTATGGAAACTTTTACTCTGTCATTTTCCTCGATGTTTTGGCTGTTTCAGAGACTTGGATAGAGCAGGGTCAGGAATGGATGTTGCAAGTTCCAGGGTTTAGATCTTTCATTGAGGTCAGGGAAGATGGTAAAAGAGGGGGAGGTGTGGCTTTGTTAGCCAAGGACAGTACAACGGTGGCTGAAAGAACTTTTGATGAGGTGGTATGGGCTGAGATCAGAAACAGGAGAGGAGAGGTCACACTGCTGGGAGTTTTTTATAGGCCCCCGCAAAGTTCCAGGGATGTGGAGGAGTGGATTGGCAAAATGATTCTGGGCAGGAGTGAAAAGAACAGGGTGGTCATTATGGCAGATATTAACTTCCCTGACATTGAATGGAAATGCTATAACTCTAGAATGTTGAATGCATCAGTTTTTGTCCAATGTGTGCAGGAGGGTTTCCTGACTCGGTATGTCGAAGGGCCGACAAGAGGGGAGGCCACACTGGATCTGGTACTTGGTAATGAACCAGGCCAGGTGTTTGATTTAGTGGTAGGTGAGCACTTTGGACAGAGTGACCATAATTTGGTTATGTTTACTGTAGCAATGGAAAGGTTTAGGAGTATGCCACAGGGCAAGAGTTATAGATTGGGGAAGGGCAATTATAATGCAATTAGGCAAGACTTAGGAGGCATAGAATGGGTTAGCAAAATGCAAGGGATGGGGACAATCGAAATGTGGAGCTGGTTTATGGAACAGATATTGCTGTCCTTAATAAGTATGTCCCTGTCAGGCAGGGAGGAAGCGATAAGGTAAGGGAACTGTGGTTTACGAAAGAAATTGTATCTCTTGTTAAGCAGAAGAGGGAGGCATATGTGACGATGAGACAAGATGGTTCAGATGAGGCGATGGAGAGTTACAGATTAGCTAGTAAGGATTTAAAGAGAGAGTTAAGAAGAGCAAGGAAGGGACATGAGCAGACATTGGCAGGTAGAATAAAGGAGAACCCTAAAGCGTTCTATAGGTATGTGAGGAATAAGACGATGTCTCGGGGAGGAATAGGGCCAGTCAAAGACAGAAGTGGGAAGTTGTGTGTGGACCCTGTGGAGATTGGAGAGGTGCTAAATGATTATTTCTCATCTGTTTTCACTGAGAAACAGGAGAATATTGTAGAGGAGGTGACTGAGTTACGGGCTACTAGAATTGAAAGGATTAAGGTTAGTAAGGAGGAGGTGTGATCAATTCTAGAAGGTGTGAAGTAGATAAATCCCCTGGGCCAGATGGGATTTTTCTGAGGATTGTCTGGGAAGCCAGAGAGGAGGTGGCGGAGTCTTTGGCCTTGATCTTTGAGTCCTCATTATCTACAGGTTCAGTACCAGAGGTCTGGAGAATTGCAAATGTGCCCTTGTTCAAGAAGGGCAGTGGGGCTGACCCAGGTAATTATCGACGTGTGAGCCTTACATCTGTTGTAGGAAACATTTTGGGAAGGATTATAAGAGATAGGATTTATTATCATCTAGCAAGCAACAATTTGATTGGAGATAGTCAGCATGGATTCGTCAAGGGCAGGTTGTGACTCCCAAAACTCATTGAGTTTTTTGAGAAGGTGACCAAGCATGTGGATGAGGGAAGGGCAGTTGACGTGGTGTACATGGACTTCAGTAAAGCCTTTGATAAGGTTCCACATGGTAGGCTATTGAAGAGAATACAGAGACACGGGATTGAGGGAGAATTAGCAGTTTGGATTAGAAACTGGCGTTCTGTAAGAAGGCAATGAGTGGTGGTTGATGGAAAATATTCAGCCTGGAGTCCAGTTACTAGTGGTGTGCCTCAAGGATTTGTTTTCGGACCACTGCTGTTTGTCATTTTTATAAATGACTTGGACGCAGGCATAGGTGGATGGGTTAGTAAATTTGCAGATGACACTAAAGTCAGTGGAGTGGTGGACAGTGTGGAAGAATGTTGCGGGTTGCAGGGAGACTTGGATAAACTGCAGAATTGGGCTGGAAGGTGGCAAATGGAGTTTAATATGGATTAAATGTGAGGTGATTCACTTTGGCAAGAATAATAGGAAGGCAGAATACCGGGTCAATGGAAAGATTCTTGGTAGTGTGGCTGTGCAGAGGGATCTTGGTGCCCATGTACTAAGATCCCTGAAAGTTGCCACCCAGGTTGATAGTGCTGTTAAGAAGGCTTACGGTGTATTAGGTTTTATTGGTAGAGGGACTGAGTTCCGGAGCCATGATGTCATGCTGCAACTGTAGAAAATGCTAGTGTGGCCTCGTTTGGAATATTGCGTGCAATTCTGGTCGCCCCATTACAGGAAGGATGTGGAATCATTGGAAAAGGTGCAGAGGAGATTTACCAGGATGTTGCCTGGTCTGGAGCATAGGCCCTATGAAGAAAGGCTGAGGGACTTGGGTCTGTTCTCTCATTGGAGAGAAGGAGGCTAAGAGGGGATTTAATAGAGACATACAAGATGTTCGGAGGATTAAATAGGGTGGACAGTGAGAGCCTTTTTCCGAGGATGATGACTTCAGCTTGTACAAGGGGACATAGCTACAAATTGAGGGGTGTTAGATTTAAGACAGATGTCAGAGGCAGGTTCTTTACTCAGAGAGTGGTAAGGGCATGGAACACCCTGCCTGCCAGTGTAGTTAACTCAGCCACATTAGGGACATTTAAACAGTCCTTGGATAAGCATATGGATAATGATGGGGTAGTATAGGGCAAGGGGCTTAGATTAGTTCACAAGTCGGCGCAACATCGAGGGCCGAAAGGTCTGTTCTGTGCTGCATTGTTCTACGTTCTATGTTCGAGGTGCTTCACAGATGAGCAAAACATCGATTAAAGATATCAATTTTACGATGTATCATAAAGAATAAGAGAGGTTTAGGGAGGAAATTCCGTAGTTTGGGTTGTCAGCAGCTCCAACCCTGGAGTGTTGTAAGTGGGGTGGGTCAGAAAAATATCTGGAAAGGGGAATTGCAGGAGTGTAAAAAACACATATGGCCTTAATGATGGCAAAGGTTTCAGAGACTGTCATTGGAGAGTACGGATGTCGCATGGAGCTTAAGGCATTACTCTGCACTCAATCCATTACAAGTCATGACCACAAAGGTACAGAAGATTTCTGATGCCTTAATCAGGCTGATCAATATTTGTATCGATGGGCTTGCAAAATGTCAGTAATCGCCTCTACCTCAGAGTCATGGTATTGTTGGGATGCTGCTACAGAAGAGGAGACAGGGAGCAAGGAATGTCACATAAAACGCTCTCCTCTTCTCACTATTTTCACTGCAAAACCAAGGGAGCACCTAACATACCACCTCTATCTCCCGTCACAACACTTTGCCCCACAATAACTGTGTCTGCCCCTGCACAAGGAGAAGTGGGAGTCTTTTCCAGGACCATGTGGTGACGTGAAACTCTGAGTGAAGATCAAAAGCATCTGAGCAGTGAGAGCAAAGATTTGAGAAGACTGTCTGCACCTTTGCTGAAACTTACAGGAGCACCAGGTCAAAGCAATAGGCAGCATGTGGAATACAAACTGGAATTGATTAAGTGTGCATCTGTACAAATTTGGACAGGCCGGGGGTTTGGGACACTTGACAAAATTTTCAGTTTCCTTTTTGAATAGTCACCTGAAATGCCTTTTTGGAACCACTTCTAACCCTGATCCATGCTCAGATCTGGAGGGCCAGGTCACTCTTGCTCTGGTTTCATCCTGCAATTTTATGAAGTCAGCAACAAGATGAGTTTCAACATTGACTTTGAAGATTATTGAAAGCTATCATCGATTGCCATTAGAATGTTTTGATTTTGATTTATGTTGTCTCGTGTACCGAAGTACAGTGAAGTGTTTTTGAGAGTGGTGCAGGCAGATCATAGCAAACAATGATTTACAGATCAAAGTGTGCATAGACAGAGCAAGGCATGCAAGGTTATGCCTGCATAGGAGGTGTGCAAAGCAAGATCAACACTATTTGGAGTTATAGAGTCCATTCATCAGTCGAATAATGGCAGAGAAGAAGCTGTTCTTGAACCCCTTGATGGGTGTGTTCAATCTTCTGCCCAATGGAAGAAGTTGGATGAGAGCATTACCGAGATGGGACGGGTCATTGATGATGTTGGCAGCCTTTCTGCGGCAAAGAGAAGTGTAAATGAAGTCCATGGATAGGGGGCTGTTGCCATTGTGGCCTCCTCTACATTGGGGAAACCAAGCAGAGGCTTAGGGACTGCTTTGCAGAACACCTATGCTTGGTTCGCACTAAACAACTGCACCTTCCAGTTGCAAACCATTTTAACTCCCCTCCCATTCCTCAGACGACATGTCCATCCTGGGCCTCCCGCAGTGCCACAACGATGCCACCCGAAGGTTGCAGGAACAGCATCTCATATTCCGCTTGGGAACACTGCAGCCCAAAATGTATCAATGTGGACTTCACCAGCTTCAAAATCTCCCCACCCACCACTGCATCCCAAAACCAGCCCAGCTCGTCCCTGCCTCCCTAACCTGTCCTTCCTCCCGCCTATCCCCGCCTCCCACCTCAAGCCCCACCCCCATCTCCTACCTACTAACCTCATCCTGCCCCCTTGCCCTGTCCATCCTCCCTGGACTGACTTATCTCCTCCCTATCTCCCCACCTATACTCACCTTTACAGGCTCCATCCCCGCCTCTTTGACCTGTCTCCTATCCACCTATCATCTCCTCTATCCATCTTCAATCCGCCTCCCCGTCTCTCCCTATTTATTTCAGAACCCCCTTTCCCTCCCCCATTTCTGAAGAAGGGTCTAGACCCGAAATGTCAGCTTTTCTGCTCCTATGATGCTGCTTGGCCTGCTGTGTTCATCCAGCTCTACACCTGTTATTCTATGGATAAGAGTTTGGCTTCTGTGATGATTTGTGCTGTGCACACAACTTTCTGCAGTTTCTTATGCCGTTGGGCTGAGCAGTTGTTGCACCAGGCCATGATGCACCCGATAGGATGCTTTGTCTGGTGCATCTGTAAAGGTTGGTGAGGTCTTCATGGACATGCAGGACAGTAGATAAACAAAACATAAAAAGTAAAAGTTCAAAAAGATGCCAAGTTAGACATGCTGGGACTTTAAGTCAGATTTGAAACTGTTTTGTGTAGGTAACAGTTAAAGAAAGCTCTTGCAGTTCTTTTGTCAGTGAGTACAGAAGTGCTGGTGAAATAAAGGATTATAGATGTAGCAGCCCTGAGTTAAGAGGAAAACAGCACAGGCATAAATATGCAGAAGATCACGAGGTTGACTAAGGTCAGTGTTGCTTATATGAACTGTGACTGGGCACAGTGGGGAGTTAATCAGATAAGAACAAGGATAAAATAGATCTGTGTCTGTGCAGTGGAGACCAACCAGAATCAGAAGATGAAGGCCCAAGACAGACACTTTGAAGATCAAGGCTGCAAAAACTACCAGAAGTCCTTTTAACACTGTTGTTTAGTCACTGACAGGAACAGTACAACTGTTTGAGTGTAAGTTGTTGTCTGCATTTATCACTGCAGTTTGCCTGACAGCAGATCACCTTCTACTGACTCTGTCTCAATAAAGTTGATTGTTGCTTCACAGCCCAGCTCTGCTGCCAAGCCTGCTCCTGCCTGACAAGTGTAATCACAAAAGAAGATAATGCTTATTGCCAGTCCAGGCAGGCTGTGATTGTGGATGAGTGGGGAGGATGTTCGACAGAATGGGAAATGTTCATTCTGAAGAGATTGACCTGAAACAGTGACCATTAGTCTACTACTTTGCTGCTATGCCTTTCCCCATGTTTGATATGTCAGTTCAAACTGTGGTGGTTTTGCTGAGTGTTCAGATCACAAGACCATAATGCATCCGAACAGAATTGTGCCATTCCGTCATGACTGAATGGTGTGCAGTTCTGGTCTCACTGCTATAGGAAGGATGTTGTGAAAGGGCTGAGGATTGACAAGGATGTTGCCAGAGTTGGAGGGTTAGCGACTCGCTTGTCAAATTGACTTTATTTCTGTGTATTACAATTGTTGTTCTGCTCCAGTTCATATTTTAATCAGATGTCGATAATAATGCCCAGACATACAAGGCAGAAAACGATCTATCTCCATCAGCAGGGTATCAACCCCCTAAAATTTTGAATAAGTTTTTTTTTAATCTCATCTGCTGTCTGGTTGCATATCTCTTTCTGTTTTCTTTTTGTTTTCTTTTACGCCACTTCGTCACTTTACAGCCTGGAGGAACATTGAAATCTATAACTGAACTGACCACATGATATCTGTTCTCCTTCTGTCTTCCACCTTCCACGCACCTTCCTTCCATTGATAATAAAATGTGAGGCTGGATGAACACAGCAGGCCAAGCAGCATATCAGGAGCACAAAAGCTGATGTTTCGGGCCTAGACCCTTCATCAGAGAGGGGGATGGGGTGAGGGTACTGGAATAAATAGAGAGAGAGGGGGAGGCGGACCAAAGATGGAAAGAAAAGAAGATAGCTGGAGAGGAGAGTATAGGTGGGGAGGTGGGGAGGGGATAGGTCAGTCCAGGGAAGACGGACAGGTCAAGGAGGTGGGATGAGGTTAGTAGGTAGAAAGGGGTGCGGCTTGGGGTGGGAGGAAGGGATGGGTGAGAGGAAGAACAGGTTAGGGAGGCAGAGACAGGTTGGACTGGTTTTGGGATGCAGTGGGTGGAGGGGAAGAGCTGGGCTGGTTGTGTGGTGCAGTGGGGGGAGGGGACGAACTGGGCTGGTTTGGGGATGCGGTGGGGGAAGGGGAGATTTTGAAACTGGTGAAGTCCACATTGATACCATTAGGCTGCAGGGTTCCCAGGCGGAATATGAGTTGCTGTTCCTGCAATCTTCGGGTGGCATCATTGTGGCACTGCAGGAGGCCCATGATGGACATGTCATCTCAAGAATGGGAGGGGGAGTGGAAATGGTTTGCGACTGGGAGGTGCAGTTGTTTGTTGCGAACTGTACGGAGGTATTCTGCAAAGCGGTCCCCAAGCCTCCGCTTGGTTTCCCCAATGTAGAGGTAGCCACACCGGGTACAGTGGATGCAGTATACCACATTGGCAGATGTACAGTGGATGCAGTCCTTCCATTGATGTTTTGTGAGGATTTCATCAGTGCCAGCAGCCGTGATCGAATCGGAGGAACAGGTTACATTGCAATTACATTTAAATCCTCCCCCAACTGAAAAATCCCTCGAAAATTGAACACAATTTCAAGGAAGTTATAAAACACATATGGAGCAATGAATTGAATTGTTAATAATGTTTAATCGGTGTGATAGGATTATAGAACGAAAAAACACTGCTGATGGTTCGAAGCTGAAAGACTAACAGTGAAATGCAAGAGACACTTAGCAAGGCGGGACACAGTCTGACACACACACACTACAAGATAACCAGGGGAATGGGGAGGGAATTTGTTGGTTATACCGGGATACAGGGTCAACAGCGAAAAGTGGGAGTCACTGGATTGGGAATCGCGGGATAAAGACACGTAACTGCGTCAGAGAATGGGGACAGCACAGGGAGGCTCCCTGTGGTACTCGCCTTGGACCGCCCCGCTTTTGGGCAGGTCTGAGTTCAGTTTCCGGAAACTGCAAGTTCTGTGAAGTGGGCGGGACTAAATTTGTGATTCACAGGTAGGGGGTGTATTTCAGTCCAGAAACAGCCTCTGCTCCGCCTTTCCTTGGTGAATGTTTCCCTGCAGTCGAGTTGGTGAGTGTTTAGAACTCTGTCGGTTTCCCGGTAATGTAGGTGAACTGTAGGTCACTGTGTGTTAGATCATATCGCCAACCCTCTCTCATCCCCTTTCTCCCAATCCCCAGTTACACGCTGCTGGCTCAGTGAGTTCTGGCGGATGCGGGGCTGTGGTCAATCTCGGCGCTGGTTTCGGTTCACAGAAGACGGTTTAGTTTTTGAGGTAATGACAGATCGTTCTGCCCAGCAGGACAGATTCTAATGTTGTCAGCAGGGACCATACAGCCCTCACAGACTGGGGTTAGTTTCTTTCCAGCAGAACAGACCGAGGAAGGGTAATCGGACCCGAAACGCTATATCTTCTTCCCAGATGCTGCCAGACCTGCTGAACTTTTCCAGCAACTTCCGTTTTGTTGTAGACTAAGGGGGGGACATGACACATGTATAAATTTATGAGGGAAATAGAGAAAACAAGAACAAATCTTTCTGCTTAGTGGTGGAATCAGTATCGGGCGACATGGATTGATGGTAAGCGGCGGGAAGTTTTGATGAGTTGAGAGGATTTTTTTCACTCAGATAATGGGGGGAAACTGAAACTCACTGCCTGGCAGCCTAGTCGAGCTACAAATGTTCATAACACTTCCGGAACTATTGAGATGTATAAAATAAACACGGAAAGAACTGGGATGCTGTAAATCAGAAACAAAAAAGAAATTGTTGACAACATTCTGCAGATCTGGCAGCATCTTGGAGAGAAATCAGAGCTCAAGTTTCGGATCGAGTTTTTGAAGCCAGGATGTAGAACCCCCCAATGAGGAAAGAGGGGACCTAACTTCAGACAACCAACGCGGACAAGTGCTTGAAGTATTAGCGGGGAGAATTTTGCAGGCAGTTATCAGAACTCTTTTGAAAAGATTTGGGATTGTTATGGAAAAGGACAAGGATGGACCTGTAATCAAAGTTCTAACTTGGTTGATTTTAATAAGATATGATTTGGCCATAGTGCACAGGAAGCAGATACTTTCAGGTACATGTGCAAGAGGGAACATAAATGGAGAGATAAGGAGAGCGCTAAGGGAAATATGAATTGATACTGCCAAGTGAAATGAAGCAAAATGCTCTGTTGTTTTACAGGTAGACATATGGTTAAAGGATAAGGGGGAATGTGTAAGGCCCATTAAGGACCACAGAGGTATCTGTGCGTAGAACTAGAGAGTGTTGGCCTGGGTCGAAATGAATACTTTGTGTCAGTGCTCACTCGTGAAATAGATGAATCAGGGAGAAGGTCTGTGATAGAATGTGAAGAAACTATCACAGAGAGAGAGAGGAAGTACTGAGTAGTCTGGAAGGTTTAAATGCAGGTCAGTATCCAAGGTCAAGTGAAATGTCTCCTGTGATGTTAGGATGAAATAGCAGGGTGCTTGCAAGGTTCTTAATTCCCCACTAACCACAAAGGGACCCTTCTGAAGGGCCACCGGACCCAAAACGTTAACTCTGTTTTCTCCTTCGCAGTTGCTGCAAGAAGTGCTGAGCTTTTCCAGCAACTTTGTTTTTGTTCCCAATACTTTTATTTAATCTCTTTGGACATCAGCAAGGCTTTTGGGAGACTGAAAGCAAAGCTAAGTGCGCATAGAATCCATTGAAATTTAGCAAATTGGATCCACAATTGGCTGAGGTTCAGGAAGCAGAGAGGTGGGTTTTTTCTTGTTTCTAACCGCAAATCTGTGCACATTGGTGTGGCAGAGTGGCCAATGTTGGGCCCTTATTTTTGTTTTAGGTAAATGCCTTAGATTTGAATGTATGAAGGTTGATCAGTTAGTTCAGATGATGCAAAAGTAATAGATGGTAAATAATGAGATGGATAGCCTTAGTTTACAGACAGGCTGATCAGTGGTAAATGGAATTTGATCTAGATTCGTGAATAGCAATACATGGACAAGTTATCCTGTCCTTGAATTCATTTGTTAATCAAACAGTTTGTGATTAGTTGACTAGCCAGGGGAGGGAGGCTATTTCCTTTTCCCATCAACATACACCATGACACAGTCCTGGATTGTAAATGGGGATTTTGGCTGTAAGACAATTTTGCTACATGTTGCTCACTCCACAGTTAGACCTCAAATGAGAGGCTCTAATGTATGGTGCTGCAAATTATGAGGAACGAAAATCACATTTTGGCTTTTATTGCTCATCAATTTGCTGTCCCCTAAATCTTGATCATCTCTAATAGAAATCATGCAAACATGAACATGAGGAAAGAGGCCACCATTTTAGCAGGAAAACAAATGTGTAAAGCTCAGAGAGCAAATGATGACAGTAAATTTAAGAGACGTACCAGAACCAACATTTGCAGTGTCGGCACCCTCCCTGGATTCACTCCCTGTCCCTTCCTTTGCTGCAAGTGAACAGTTTCCCCACCCTACCACTCAGGAAGACGAAAGAAATGGAAAGGAAGGAGACATTGCTTTGCTCCCAGATGTTGCACAGAGGAGGAGGTTTCACTGGAAAGACAACATCTGCATTGTGAGCCCATAACTGAAGCAGCCAATAGGAATTGCTGTGCTCCGTGGTGATGTCTCAGGTTTCAGGCACGTGGACACGGGAGCCCCGCCCCCACCTGTTGTTCCCCTCCTGCTGCCAAGGTTTCCGGGGCAACCAGCGGGCGGCTCGAATCAGAGCGAGAAGCTGCTCGGGATCTGCCCCTCCCCCTCCCTCCGGCGGCAATTGCTGAATCAGAAGGTGACCATGATCAGCCTCTGACTGTTCTGTCTGTTTATGGTTTGCCTGTTCTGTCTGTGGGGAAAGGTATGGACCATGTGGAAGCAAAGAAGGAAGACCATGGAGGAATTTGAAAATAAGGATGGGGCTGAACAGCGGGCCTTAGATTGTTTGTTATGAAATGTTTGTTGGTGAGATGTGGCCAGTGCTGCCTGGATCAGCATTTATTGCCCATCTCAGGTGCTGTGGAGAACGAGCTGCCATGGGCCATGTCTATAATCTTTGACTGCCTATTATGCTGGGGACCAGGCAAGTCAGCGTTTCTACTGGACCTGAAGCCTGTCAATTTCGGATGGGTAAATCATGTTAGACAAATCTACAAAAGTTTTTTTTGAAAATGTAACTGATAGAACCCGGTGGATGGGGTCATTTGGATTTTCTCAAAGCTGGTGATAAAGTCCCACTTAAGAAGTTAGTGTGCAAAATCAAAGTTCATAAGATTGTTGGGAATTTACTGGTGTCGATTGTGAATTGGTTAGCAGACAGGAAACAGTAGAAATAAATGATCTTTTTTCGGTGTCTAAGGCTTTGACAATTGGGACACCACAAAGATCAGTGCCCTTGGACCTCATGTGTTCAAAGTGTACATCAATGATTTGTATGTGCGAATCCAATGTACTATTTCTAGGTTTGTTGACACAAAAGAAGAGGGATTGTGAGTGAGCAGGACATAAAGAGACTTCAGAGTAATTTAGATGATTTGAGTGAGTAGCAAATGCATAGCAGATGCAGTATCAGTGTGAAGTTATCCACTTTGGTACCAAATTCAGAATGGCAGAGTATAATTCAAGTGGTGGTCGATTTGGAAATGTTCATGTACAAAGGGACCTGGGTGTGCTTGTACACCAGTCATTCAATACAAGCTTGTAGGTGCAGCAAGCAGTTAGGAAGGCAAATGGAACTTTCTCCTTCATTTCAAAAAGGTTTGAGTATGGCAGCAAGGTGCTCTTACAGCAGCTGTGTTGGGTTTTGTGAGGCCGCATTGAAATCTATGAGCAAGTTTGGTCTCCAAAACAAAGAAACATTATTCTTGCTGCAGGCAAACAGCAATTTCTTGTGTTGCTGAGTGAGGGACAAAAGTTATCACTGACCATGAATCAAGAAGAAGCTCCAGTTGTTGTCTTGGTTTCAAGTCAGATTTGGAGATGATGTCACTTGTTGACAACACTTTAAAGCATTTCCCAAAGCGGGAAGTGGGTGATGTTCCCTCACTTTTGCTTCATTTCCCTCTTGCAAAACAAGACAGAGTCTGAGGCACTGTTTGGTTTAGGCATACCCACTGCAGGGCCCTGCTCCCCACACCACCACCTCCCCCTGCTACACACACTAAGAAAGGAATGATGTGGATAAAGTAATCCAAAAGGTGTGGTGGGAAATACAAGACAAAATAGAGAGAGGTAGTGTTAGAGGAGCTGGAATCATTGAAAGTGGATGAGTCACCAGGCCCAGATAGATAGTTCCCTGGCGTGTTGAAGGAAATAGCAGATGTTGTGAGGATTAATTTTCAATCTTCACTTGACTCAGGTGAGGTGCCAAGGGGCTGGAGGAATGCAAATGTGCTGTTGTTGTTTAAAACAAGTACAAAGGAAATGCCATACAACTATAGGCCAGTCAATCTTACTTTGGTGGTGGGCAAACTGTAAGAATCAATCCTGAGAGATCAGAGAAAATGTCAATTAGAAATGCATGAACTTGTCCGGGATAGTCAGCATTGCTTTGATGAGGGAAGGTCATACTTAAGCAATTTGACTGAATTCTTTGAGAAATTGGTAAGGAGTCTCAGTGTGGGTAGTGAAGTGGATATTGTTTTCATAGATTTTGTTAGGATATTTGACAAAATCCCACACGGCAAACTGGTCAAAAGTAAAAACCCATGGATAACAGGGTAATGTGTTGAATTAGATCCTCTGTTTACAGTGCTCTGACATATTTCCAGTCGCAAGTTCCAGCAGGAGACTGTAATATAGGAAGCAGTGAAATTGTTTCAGAGCTGAGCATTATGGACTATTCAACAAATTTTGAGCTGGTACTGCTGTGTTCTGTTATCTGTGAGAGATTGCATGGTCCAGGGCTGATGTGACTCCTTTAATCTGGCTCTGAATTCATGTTCACCATTGCTGTATTTCATCTCTACCCTCCTAGATCTTCTCTCTGCGATTGTCTAACTTCTGTCCCTGCATTTTAGCTCTGTTTTGTGTTTTACTGTTACATCTGCTAATTGTGCCTAAATTAGACTTCCACCACTGCCTATCCCCTGACCGTGTGCTTTTGCTTTACCAACTTGATATTCTCACAGAATTGTTAACAGTCAGAAATTGTTTTTAGTGCTCTGCTATCAACTTCTACTCTGCAAATTACAAGATTCATCCAGTTCACATTTTATAACCTACCATTTTGATTTTTTAGTTTCTGTCTCACTCTCCTTGTTTCGTCCAAATCAGCTGAACACGGTTTTCAGAAGAGGAGATTTTGCAGTTAACAAACTGAAACCAACCGTCACTCAGGATCTGAGAGAGTTACCAAACGTATCACAACCTGAATACAACAGAATATTGGACATGGAAGGAGAAAGCACTGTTCCCAGTGGGGAGAAACTGGTTCTGTTTTTGGGTAAGGCTTCAATCAATCAGCTGGCTTATCAGAATGTAAACACACTCATAATGATTAGAAGCCATGGAGATGAGGGGATTGTGGTAAAGACTTCTTTCATCCATCAATACTGAAAAATCATCAGTGTAGTTACACCAGGAAGAGGCCATTCACCTGTTCTGAGTGTGGAGAGAGACTCACTCAAATCATCCACCCTGCTGACACACCAGAGTGTGGCAAGAGGCTGTTCACCCCCACAGAGTGTGGAAAGAGATTTATCAATTCTTCAAACCTGGTGACACACCGGCAAGTTCACACTGATGAGTGACCTTTTAAATGCCCAGTCTGCAGGAAGTGCTATGAAAGGTCTGGGGAACTAATGCTCCATCAATGTGCTCACACTGAAAGAGACTGTTTGGGTGTTCTGACTGTGGGACAGCATTTCAGTGATCATCTCGGCTCACTGTATACCATTATGTTCACATTAGGGAGAAGCCCTTTACCTGCTCTGACCGTGGGAGGGAAGTCAGTCAGTCACCCCATCTGCTGAGGCACCAGCACATTCACACTGTGCAGTGACCATTCACCTGCCCCAGCTGTGGGAAGGGAATCACACAGGTGTCATATCTGCTGAGTGACCAGAGAGTTCACAAGAAACTGCAGTGATTGGGCTTTACTATTAACCGCGTTCAGGAATTAACCAGGTTCATTGTGATCTGTTTCTGCTGATATTAATAACCACCTGTTCAGGTATATGTTAATGTAGATACGTATCAAATAAACCAGTTTTGTGTAAAACACAGTGTTTCATCTTCTTATTGTCTCTAACACAGGGGATTCCCTTTCAATTGCTGTCCCACTCCCCTCCATCCTCACCTTTAACAAGAAGTATGAAAGCTCCATTGTCACTGAGATGAAGACCATCTGATCAGTTGCCTCTGCCCAGACTGGGAAAATTGCTCTGGAAAATGGGTCTGATTTTCGGCCAATGTATTTACTCACAGAGGAAAGACCATTCAGGTGCTCTTATTGCAGGACTGGCCTCAGGCAATCGTCTGTCTCACTGTGCATCAGTGTGTTCACAGAATAGGGAAGCTGTTCACTTGGTCTGAGCATGAGAAGATTCACTCAGACCTTCCACCTTCTGAGGCGCCAGTGAGTTCATTAGTGATTACAGGAGTTGGATTTCCTGTTAATCAGATGCTAGACACGTTCATTTTCTCATTTTGTCTTTTTTCTACTGGTGTTAATAAATTCCAGAAGTTTTAAATGCAAATATTCAGAATAAAAACACACATGAATTAGCTTAGTGTTAAACCCAGTGTGTTGAGTCTTTTTCGTAGCTCAAACACAAGTGAGTCCCTTTTGAAGGCTCTCCCTCTTTCTCCTCATGACGCGGGTGAGATGTTCAAGGAGCTGAGACCCCAGTACATTTGAGACAATCTGATTGCCTGCCTCTGCTGCTCCCCTCCCTTCCACGAGCTCATTGGATCAAACTGCTTGTCGAGTGCTTCTAGCTTGACCCTGGATTCCCAGCTTTCTCCAGTTTCTCTCCTGTCAGAGCTTGTCTTGCCCACGAGGCCCATGTTTGTTCCACTGACCTATTCTCACTAAATATATTTGCTAATAATGTTAAAGTTCACTGTCCCTTAAAATTTCATCTTCCCAATTTTTTTATTGAAAAGCCTGGATTTCATGGTATTTGCAAAGACTTGAACTTGGTGTTCACCAAAGAGCTGTTCTTGGTCCCTCCTATTTCTCACCTACACGCTGCTACTTTTTAACATCATCCAGAAGCATTTTGTTAGTTTTCACATGGTCACTGACAACTACCCGTTCTAACTCATCACCAGCCCTGCCCATTCCTCTATTGTTATTCAATGATCCCATACCTGATACTGGAAAAGCTGAAATGTCCTCCAGGGAAACATTTGGAAGAACAATCCATTGTCTTCAGTGACTGCTACACATTCCATTCTCAAACTCTGAACCTGTAACTCTTTCCTGAGAGTAAGGCTGAATTACACTGCTCATAGTCTCAGTCACAGATTTGACCTGAAGGTGAATTTTCAATCACAAAACCATCCTTTCACTCACACCAGATCTTCTAATTTCCATAAAGTCAGCCATCTCCACCTCAGCCCAGCTCATCTGATCCTGAAATCCTTGTCTGTGCCCATGTTAAACTTGATAATTGCAATGCATTCCTGATCACCTTCTCACGTTCACCCCAGACCCGTGTGGAAATGTGAGGTCTCCCAAAATCTGTGTTCTGCCATTCCTGTTGACATTCCCACTAAACTGTGTGAGTGCAGTCACTCCAAGCTTAAGTGGTCTGACTGAGGCATTGACTTCCAGTTTTGGAAGTCATGAGCGTGCACCATCCCTGGAGGCCTGCACAACTGGAATGAAAATGAGCGGGAATTCTGGTCCTGTTCACCCAACACCCTCTTTGTTCCCTGAGAGTGTTGCTGCTCATTTCCCTTGCTGTGTTGAACTCTGAGGTGTGCATGCAGCAGCAGCAGCGCTTGCTCTTGGGACCTTGGTGCTCCGCTGGATCTTTTTTAAACCTGTCCTTGTAGTGAATCTGTTAATCTTGGCCCTCGTTGGCTGAAATCCAAATATTAGAGCATTTATACAATTTCATTTCTCCACTCCAGTCTCTTGCTTTCATCTTCCTTGTCTGCTTTGAATTCTCCACACATTGTGTGCAGGAACAGACTGAAATCAATGAGATGTTTTTAGTGGGGCCATGAGAACCATGAAGAATGTAGAAGAATTAACTGAATTACTGTTCATTTTCAACCCATTTAAAATAACCTTTCTTCAGTTTAAATGTGTTGAATATGGAAGGAACGCTTTAAAGTTTCAAAATTTGTACATGTGAAGGAAGAAAAATTGAATTAGTGGTTTTACACTCTTGAAATGTCAGAACTGTCTGTCTCCTTGTTTGTTTGTGGTGCTGTGTGACCAAGTTAATCCCATTCTATAATTATTTGGTGGATTTCCTCCCCAGGCTTAATTACACCCATAATAAATAAGAAGAACATAAGTAGATGCAGTAAATTTTACTTATTTTAAATAAAATAATTAGTTTTTAAAGCCCAATCAGGTGGTAGGGAAGGTGATGTGTTGTGACCTCAGGATGTGGGAACTCCTGGAGACTGGTGTGATCCCAGACTGATATATCTTCAATAAGTGTCTGCGGCTAGAGGAACCTCAGCCCATAATCAGTGAATTAGATGTTATTATACAAACGCTTAAAAATATCAGGGAGAAAGTTACCTGGACAGTTTGTTCCAGGTGATAGCCACAGCTCATACGTATTCTCTTCTTATTTGGTCCTTGGTTCGGAGCATGAAAATGTGACTCCACGTAAGGCAGGTTTGGGGATTTTCTTACATTTCTAAGAACAGCATTTGAAATCTAAATACAGGTAAGTGTGACACTATTGAGAAACTGGGTTTGACTGTAGCAGTATAGTGACAGACCTTCAAGAAGACATTCACCAACTCTTAGCAACAATGTATCCCAGTCAGAAAGTGACTAAATAATGAAGTTAAGAATACTTCCAAATTTAAAGAAACACTGCACACATTTACGAAAGTCAGTGGTAGATCAGAAGATTGTACAAATTTGCGTGAACAAAGAATGATTCTAAAGAACAGGAAAAAAATAGAGTGTCATTAAACTAGGGAGGGTTCAGAAGAGATTTACCAGGATGTTGCTAGCATGGAATGTGAGTTACAAAGGAAGACTGGATAGGCCGGGACTGCTTTCTCTGGTGCATTGGAGGTTGAGGGGTGACCTTATTGGGTTTATAAAATCAGGATTAATGGTAGGTGCCATTTTCCAAGGATGGGGGTTTCAAGACAAGAGGGTGTATTTTTAAGGTGAGTGGAGACAAATTAAAAAAAAACACGTTTTCTAATGTAGAGAATGATCTTCCTGAGGAAGTAGTGGATGTCAGCACAGTTACACTGTTTAAAAGACACTTAGAAATGTATTTCCACAGGATGAGGGTGTCGCTGACTCGGCAGCATTTATTGTCCATCCCTAAACAGTTCAGAGTCAACCACATTGCTGTGGGTTTGGAGTCATATGTAGGCCAGACCAGGAAGGATGGCAATTTCCTTCCTAAAAGGACAGTAGTGAACCAGATGGGTATTCCTGACAGTTGGCTATGGATTCACTGTCATCATTCGCTTCTTAATTCCAGATATTTATTGAATTCACATTCCACCATGGGCCACAGTGGGATTCAAACCCAGGCCCCAGAACATTCTCTGGGTCACTGGGTTAACAGTCCAGCGATAATACCACGAGGCCATCACCTCCCCATTTGGGGGGGAGTGCACTGACTCTCAATCCCCAGGACTCCCTGGATCACCACAGTCTAATCAGATCACACAATGTGCCTGATTTTGCTGTCTGTTGAATCAAATTAACAGAAAATACTACCAAGTTCTGTCCTTAACAAGCTCTCCTGTATATTACAAATCCGAGAACAGAGTTAGTTCTCATATCAGTTTTCTCACTATGCTCTAGCGAAGATGAGATTTGAATTCCTGATATGCAGAAACAAGAATCCTTTCAATGTCTCAGATGAGTAAACATCATCAAGAATGCCAGAGTCAATGTCCCAGCAGTCTCAGAGAAAGGGAAGGTGAAATCATCCCATAAGCTGCTCATGTGCAACTTGCAATTCCCAACACCCAACTTCAGGACTCTGATGTTCTCAGTGGCATTTCCTGATGGGAAAGCTGCAAACTGCACTCAAGGCAGGTAGGTGTTGAACCTACAAACCTAAGATCTGCAGTCAGATGTGTTACTCATTACACCATTGACCTGCTAGTGTTCACATGCTGCAGAGTTGTGGTGTTAACAGGGACATCACCATCACTGCTGCACTTCAGTGGCCCCCACTTTGAGATTAGGTGAATTTCACCGGCAAAAAAGAAACACATTTGTTCTCAGGTAGTTGCTTCAGTATGCCCTTCTATCTGTGCTGGAACTTTCTGTTATTTTACTCACCGTCAGCCACTCCAGTGAAATGTATTTTCAGGCTTTGAGTCATGGTTTGTTCAATTAGATTATGGATGATCTGGTAATTCTCAACACCGTTGTCCTGACTTTCCCCGCTAGAGTCCCTTACTGATTAGAAATCTGACTTAATGTGCCAGTCTCGAGAGCTGTCTGCAGTCAAGAATTCCACAGATTCATAACTCTCAGAGAGAAGAAATACCTCCTCAGCTCTGTCTGAAATGTGTGAACCTAGTTCTGAAATTCTATTTTCTGTTCTATGATTGTCCCAGAAGGGGAAACAACTTTGACCAGAATCTGTCAAGCTCCTAAGAATCTTGTGTGTTTCAAGAAGGAGCAGGGCTTACATAGTCCTGTGGCCAGTATTTAGGAGCAGCTACATACTCAGGTGCGGACAAATATGTGATTTGTTCCCGGCCCAGCGTGTTGATTTCATCTCTGATGTAAAACCTGCAGTGATTCAGATAGAGTTACACTGTTTATGCTGTTGTCACTGTGAGGAATTCCTGGGCATTTATCAGTTTGTACAAGTACAACAAATCCCTGAATGAGGTTTAACCTTGGAAATTGCTGTGAGAGCACCAAATCCTAACCACTACACCACCAGGGAACATCACATTAATTAGCCACGGGGAATGGAATTAGGGCTGTGAAAGAAATAAAGAAAAGATGTGGCTAGAGCAGGTATGCAGCTGACAAAGAAACAAATTGAAACAAAGAAAGAGGACAGAATAGGGGGCAGCATTCACACACTAATTGTTAGTCTCGATGGTGAATCCAGAAAACTGTAAAGTGGTGAATTGAAAGGTGTGCTGCCTTCTTGGAGCTGACATTTAGCGTCATTGGGAGAGTGCATTGAGCTGATGACAGAAATACCAGCGTGACAGCAATATGAAGAATTAAAACGTAGAATTTGCTCCAACAGGTTTTGGATAATGAGGACCAATTATACATTTTAAAACTGCAGTGTTAGATTTTTGTAAAAAGCTTGGAGCAATTTGGAATAAGGATCAGGATGAACACAGCAGGCCAAACAGCATCTCAGGAGCACAAGAGCTGACGTTTCGAGCCTAGACCCTTCGTCAGAGAAGGGTCTGATGAAGGGTCTAGGCCCGAAATGTCAGCTCTTATGCTCCTGAGATGCTGTTTGGCCTGCTGCGTTCATCCAGCTTCACACTTTGCTATCTTGGATTCTCCAGCATCTGCACTTCCCATTATCTCTGGAATAACGATCAGCCCTGTTTGCATTGAATGGTGGAGGGGTCGAAAGGGATTAAATTCAATCTTTTTGCTGATGGAGATTCCAGTGCAAGAAAAGTTTAGGTTAGAGTAATAACTAGAAAGCTTGTCTTGGAGATTTTTGTATATTTGTCTATGAATATTTCAATAAAACTGCATTTGATAGCCTGGCCACTGCTTGAGGCATTGGGACTAATAGGGGAAATAAGCAGATGTCTTCAGATACCAGTAAGATGGCTTGGGTAATGAATTTTAATAGAACTTGATGAAGAGCAGGTATGTGTTGTCGCAGTTATACAGGCATTGGTGACACTACACCTAGAATATTGAGTGCAGTTTTGGTCTCCTTTTCTTAAGAAGCGTTCTCTTGCTCTCAATGGAGTGCAATGAAGGTTTACCAGGCCAACTGACATATGAGGCGATATTGACTAGGTTAGGATTGTTTTCGCTGAAGCTCAGATGAATGAGGGGCAATTTCATGCAGACATATAAATTTCTAACAGGACTGGACAGGATAATTGCAGGGAGGGTGTTCCTGATGGTAGGTGTGTTCAATCAGGGGCCACAGTCTGAGGATTCTCCTATGTCTTATGGTCTTATGACGTTAGATGCCTTCAAGGCAGAGATCAACAAATTATTGATTTCACAAGGAGTCAAGGACTGTGGGGAGAGTACAGGGAAGTGGAGTTGAAATGCCCATCAGCCATGATTTAAATGGCGGAGTGGACATGATGGGCCGAATGGCCTTACTTCTACTCCTATGTCTTATGGTCTTATGGATTCGGGGTAGACGGAGATGGGGAGACATTTCTTCACCCAAAAAGTCGTGAGCCTGCGGAATTCGTTGCCACTTGAAGTAGTTGATGCTAAAACATTGAACATATTCAAGAGGCAGCTAGATATAGCACTTGGCGTAAATGGCATGAAAGATTATGGGGAGAAAGCAGGATTAGGCTATTGATTGGAATGATCAGCCATGCTTGTGATGAATGGCGGGGCAAGCTCAAAGGGCTGAATGCCATCCTCACGCTCCTATCTTCTATGTTTCTATCTTCTGAATAGTTACAATTTATTTTGACTGAAGTAAGGTAATAAAATTAATTATGCGCCAAACATTTAATTGAAGATGACATCCTGTAATTAATCAAATGTGTTAGTTAGTCTCCAATTTGAAATAGATGATTCAACAATGACGCTTGCAAATTTGGCCTACAACAGTGAAAGACATGATGCATTTCCAAGTCAGAATGGTGTGTGGCTTGGAGGGGAAATTGTAGACACCGTTATTTCCTAACTATCTGGTGCCCTTGACTTTCTGGGCGATCAAGTTATGGTTTTGGAATGTGCTGACTCAGCACCCTTGGTCAGTTGCTTTGCTGCATTAAGTTGATGGTGTTGTACGGCTGGTCCTGGGTACCAGGTGACAAAGTCCTTACTGCCAACCTGCAAACATACATACTAGGAAAAGTAGGCCATTCAGCCCCTTGAGCCTGCTCTGCCATTCAATAAGATCGTGTCTGTTCCTCTATTCTCCAAATAACCTTTGATTCCATTCACAAAAATCTCTGATCCCTACAGTTGACAATTCTAAGGTGACCTCAGATTACTTCTGCTTCACAGCGATGACTGTGATCAACATGGGATGATCAATGACATGGCTAAAGTTGTTTGTGGCCAGGAATTGAATCACACATTGTTGATCGCTGCATGGGTTTCACATGCAGGACACATGATTACAGATTTCTTTCACCCAGTCTCTGAGTGTCTGATTAGTGTAGTTTGACCCCAGAAGGCTCTCACATTACTCACTGAGCCTGTGTCCTCAGACACGAACAGCCACTTACTCTGCCCACTCCAAGTTTGGTAGAAACTGTTTCCTCAATTGCAGTTTGAGCCATATCTCAGCCCTTTAATCAAGATGATTCCCCCAAACCTTCATTCCTTTTTGTTCCTTGTGATACTGTCGACCCTATCAGTTCTGAGCTTCCACACATTCTCACCCAGTTCATTCTGTATGCTCCATATTGAAGTGGTGAACAGTTCTCTAAGTGATTCAGCAATGTGCCAGGAGGTGATGGGAGGCTCGTGCATTTCCAATGTCAACCTCAGAAGAAGGAAGATGCAGGAAATCACTGCTCATGGAGCATGAATCCTGAGATGTTGGGGAACACTGCCGAGATGGAGGATGCAGAAGCAGGCGAGGATGACTAATTACCTGGTCAGACTTTTATGCTGGAAATCATCAGCACCAAGTTTCTCACTGTCACACGGGAGAATATCAAATTGCAAATAAATCAGGTGGGAATAGATAATAATGAGGTGTAAGTGCATGCAAACAGGAGTCTCACTACTTACCACCAAGCTCTTTGTCTCTGCTAAAATCTTGAGTGGAAAATTTGACTTTTCAGTCTTTGACATTGAGAATTTCATTTTTGAAGTCGCACCATATTTTCCCAACAGCTTTACAAAATGTTTGCTGAGGGACACATATGAGGTCTTGACGCTGAAAGTGACGGAAAGATTGGGTTTTGTTTTTAAGTGATCACAGGACCTTTGCTGGATACCAAGATGAAGGGAGACACTCCCTTGTCCACAGGAGTAACCGAAGTTTGGGGACAGAAAGAATCCAGAGTTTGAAAAGAGAAGAGGCCTAAACATGCAGCAGTCATCAACAGGACATCATTTATTCTCACCGTATCTTCCAGAAATTGAGGATACACTGTTTCAAATTACGTTCATACATTTTGATTCAATAGAGTACGTACGTTCCAGTCCAGATTTGGGATTAACAACATCAGCATAAATAAAACACAACTCAGCATGAACTCTGTTGAAATTAACAGCAGCAACAACACAATCCATCCCCTAAAGTCGCTTTTGAACTCACTGATACGTCTGTAAGTGACATGACTGAGTGAGTTGCTTCCCACTCATGAAGCAAATGAACACCCTCTTCCCCGATGTGTCTTCACTGGTGTCTCAGCAGTGTCCTCTGCTTTTACATTCAGAGTATATTCAGAACATTCAAAATGGCTGTTATCCATGTGAACAGGCTGATAGGAATTTAGGTCAGATTGGCAAGTGAATGCTTTCCTACACAGGGAGCACGGAAGCGGCCTCTCCCCAGTCTGAATCTAATGATATTTAATGAGGATCCTTGAGTGTCTAAATGACCTCCAGCAGTGAGAGCACAAAGCTGTTTCTTGGTGTGAAAAAGCTGGTGTTTGACCCAGTTTATCTTTTAAAGCTCTTCTCACAATCAGAGCAGTTAAACAGCCTCTCATCAATGTGAGACCTAAACCCCATCTCTTCTTCCACAACATTGATGACTGTATCAGCACTGCCTTGTGCTCCCACGAGGAGCTCAAACAGTTCATCCACTTCACCAGCACCTTACACCCCAAACTTAAGCTCATCTGGACCATCTCTGACACCTCTCTCTCCTTCCTGGGCCTCTCTGTTTTCATCTCTGGCAACCACCTGGAAACCGATTTCCATTTCAAGCCCACTGACTCCCACAGCTACCTAGAATATACCTCCTCCCACCCACCTTCCTACAAAAGCACCATCCCTAATTCCCAATTCCTTCGGCTCCTACGCTTCTGCTCCCAGGATGAGGCATTCCACTCCCGTACATCTCAGATGTCCTTGTTTTTCAAGGACCTCAACTTCCCCCCTTCAGTGGTGGAGAATGCCCTCGACCGTGTCTCCCTCATTTCCCGCAACTCATCCCTCACATCCCCTCCCGGCAATAACAATCAAAACAGAATCCCCCTCGTCCTCATGTACCACCCCACCAACCTCCAATCCAACGCATCATCCTCTGACACTTCCGCCATCAGCAATCTGACCCCACCACTGAAGACATATAATCCCTCCTTACCCTTATCTGCTTTCCAGAGGCACCGCTCTCTCCGGGACTGCCCTGTCCACTCCACACTCCCCCCAGCCCCGCCACACCCAGAACTTTTCCCTGCAACAGCAGGAAGTGCTACCCCTATCCTTACACTTCCCCCATCACCTCCATCCCAGGCCCAAAGAAGACTTTCCACCTCAATCAGATGTTCACCTGCACATCTGCCAATGTGGTATACTGGATCCGCTGTTCCCGTTGTGGCCTCCTCTACATTGGGGAAACCAAGCGGAGGCTTGGGGACTGCTTTGCAGAACACCTATGCTCGGTTCACACTAAACAACTGCACCTCCCAGTCGCGAACCATTTCAACTCCCCCTCCCATTCCTCAGATGATATGTCCATCCTGGGCCTCCTGCAGTGCCAGAACGATGCCACCCGAAGGTTGCAGGAACAGCACTTCATATTCCGCTTGGGAACCCAGCAACCCAATGGTATTAATGTGGATTTCACAAGCTTCAAAACCTCCCTTCCCCCTACTGCATCCCAAAACCAGCCCAGCTCTCTAACCTGTCCTTCCTCCCACCTATCCCCTCCTCCCACCTCACGACGCACCTCCATCTCCTACCTACTAACCTCATCCTGCCCCCTTGACCTGTCCGTCCTCCCCAGACTGACCTATCTCCTCCCTACCTCCCCACCTACATTCACCGCTACTGTCTCCATCCCGGCCTCTTTAACTATTTATTTCGGATCCCCCTTCCCCTCCCCCATTTCTGAAGAAGGGTCTAGATCCGAAATGTCAGCTTTCCTGCTCCTCTGATGCTGCTTGGCCTGCTGTGTTCATCCAGCTCTTTGCCTTGTTATCTCTCATCAATGTGAACCAGCTAGTGCCCCAACAGCTGGGACAGAGAATTAATCCCTTTCCCACTCACAGAGCAGGTTAATGGCTTCTCCCCAGTGTGACACCTTTGATGGGAATGTAACGTTGAATGTAATGTAAATCCCTTCCCAAACATGGGGCAGCGGAACAGCTTCTCCCTGGTGTGACTGAATGAGTGAATCTCCAATTGAGATGGGTAATTGAGTCCCTTCCCACATTTCCCACAATTCCACTGTTTCTCCATGGTGACCGTGTCCTTGTCTTTCTCCACGTTGAGCAATCAATTTAAACCTTGTCTACACACAGAACACATCTGAGTTCACTGACTGGAGCACTGTCATTCGGGAACTGAGACTGGATAAAGCTCTTTTCATCATCAGTTTACTGTCTCCCATTCATGTTGCATCTGTCCCAGTGCTTTCCCAGTTATTTCGTTTTCCACATTCCACAGATGATACACAGGTCCTGATAAATTGAGAAATCCTGTCAGATTTTGAAGTGATGATTGGCTTGATTTGCCATTTAGAAATTTTCCCCAAAAAGTCTCCTTCAGAAAGAAAAGCCTTCCTGCAGCCAGCACAAACTCCTGTTACACCCCTTCCTGACCAATAAATGTTACACACGGTTATTGAAAATGAAAATTAACATTTTTGAACCCTTCCTGTATACTCACTGTTGGTGAAGTATAATGTCTAACCCAGGCCCTTCTCTCACGTCACCCTGGTGCATACTGTGTGGTTACAGCAGAGGCAGAGACAGGCTGCTCATAAACCTGCTCCCCTTGCTCATGTCCTTTTGATCTCTATGTTATACATTTACCAAATATTGTTTTACCTTTAACAGTGTAGCAGAAACACAAACCTGCAGATTCACTTCCAGTCAGGAACAGGTCATTGATTTACGCTAATCTCTAATTTGAAGCACATTTCCAGCATTCACCGTTGTACTTCCCCTGACTCTAAACCCAGTTGGAATGAAATTCTGTTCCGTGTCTGGGAGCTGTGAGCCATGGAAGACAGTAGCTGGGACACATTTCTTACACACAGCAAGATTAACCCATACCGTGGCTTGGCTGTCAGTGAAGAGAGACGTGAAAGAGTAAAGTGCCATCTGACCCCCTCAGTGAGACCCTGAAGGATGTGTCCCGGCTGAAGCTCTGTTGCTGCCATTCGAATGCCCCCACTCGGCATTCTGCCCCCACCACCACCCCCCATCCCCACCCCCACAACCCTGAGATTGTCCTTTCTGAGCTCCAGGTGCTGTTCAACCCTCAGGACAAATACAACAAGGTACAGTGATGTATTTGAAGCAAAGCTGATTTATTTTACATTTCCCTAGAATGTTAAATTTTAGCCCAATTTGAGAGGTTATAAACATCGTCAGAAACAAACTCCAAATTTCAAAACGAAAGCATCAGAAAATTCCAGCGCAGACCAAGACCATTTTTAAAAATTTATTTGTGAGATGTGGGTATTGCTGACTGGCCAGTATTATTTGGCCCATCATGTTTGTGTTGGTTGAGACTGAAACACACAGGTTTGCAGCTTTCTGGATTCACCATTGAGAAGAGCAATTTCAGGCTGTGAACTCTGCCCCTATTTGTTTGCATTTCTTGTTTCAATTTGTTTCTGTGTCTTCGACACACCCGGCTCCAGGCACATCTTTTGTGGTTTTTTCTAGCCCTAACTCCATTCTTTGTGGCCATGAAAAACTAATAACATTTCTGCAATTTAATCTCTCCTGTCTTCCCCCGTGACAGACAGCCTTTTTGCCCCTCTCTCACCCCCACCTTGCTCAACACTTTTTACATTTCTACGTCCCAGCCCTCTGTGACCTCACTGTGCCCTCGGATCAGTGGCGCGAGTTTTGAATTCTCTTCCTCCAGAGAAAATCTGAAATCTTTGTGGCAGCAGCTTTCCCTAGATTTTATTTTTAAAACAAAAACAGTGAAATTGTTTCAACATTGAGTTTTTTTATCCTTCATTCACAAATTTGCGACATTATAGGTAAGCTGTGATCCTTTCAGAGTCCAAAAATGTGCAGGTTAGGTGGACTAGCCACGCTAGATTGTCCCCTAGTGTGCGGGTTCGGTGGTTGGGTTAACCCTGGTAAATGCTGAGTTATGGGAGTACAGGGTCAGTGCAGTGATGGGCCGAATGACCTTCTTCTGCACTGTAGGGATGTGATTCTAACCAGTTGTGATCATGGTCATGTTTTCCCCATGACAGCTCACACATCACCAGGTTCATTCAGCTCAGGCTGTCATGCTGCCTTCTTGTTTTTGTGGGTTTGTACTCAGACCTTTTATGGTTTACACAGTCTATTTGAGGATAAGAGTGAATTTGTAACTAGAGATTTCCCAACCAAAATCACTTGCAGATGAGGAAATATTTCTGCTGCTGGCATCACTCACAAGGATCGGGAAAATAAAGGTCATTCACAAATCTTACACAACGCAGGTTGTAATTACCAGGCCAGACTGAATAGCATAAAACTCTTTTCTAAAGAAAAGAGGAGGCCAAGAGTTAACCTGATACAAATTGGCAGCTTTGTCCCTGTGAAATGAAGTCATTGGATCTGAAACAAAAAATGGGAATCAGTTCTGAGGAAGAGCAACACGACCTGAAACTCTAAACATTAATTAATGTGCTGAAATATCCCTTTACCCAAATTCATCAATCAATCAAATTCATTCATTAATCAACTCATCCAGGATTTTCCCATTTCAGCAAATTACGGAAATGTGAACCTTAGGTCAGTAGTTGGGAAATTATTGGAGAAGATTCTTTGGGACAAAATTTACTTATTTTTGGAAAACATGTTCCGTGATTGTTGGACTAAAAAAGAGCAAAATGTGAACAGTTTTTGATATCACTTATGAATTACTTGACATTCACGTTACATATGTATAGAGTTAAAAAGTGTAATGTAATTATTTCAGTGAAATTAATGTGATCGTACAGTGAAAAAAATCATTAGAGTCTAACTACAATTAATGAGCTGAATAATATGTGATTATTTGTACCAGTTTTTGCATTGATAATTCAATCTTATTTGATACCTTTAATATTTTATGCTATTAAGTGTAACTCAACAACAAAGTAATGAAATGATGTCAGAAAAAGAGCTGTAGTTTCAGCTTTATGGACCTAAGGGATACTTGTACACAGAGCTGGATGATTGCACTGGAAACTGTTAAAATACATAATGTCTGTGTGGACATGAAAAATAATTTTCTTTGCAAGGTGTTCCTCACTCAGAATAATTAGAAATTTATAGTGATTATGAATCTACCATTTAAAAGATAGTTACTGTGATTGACCAAAAAAAATTATATTTTACTTAGAAAATTAGACTAAGCAATATACAGGTTGTAAATGTGTTTATTCAACAGAATATCTAGATTGTCCCAGGAACTAATTATACATACACAACTCATAATAGCTTGAAAAATACATAGAAACAGTGATTATTGAATTGAGAAAGACATGATAGTTGTATCGGGCAGTTCAAATGTCTAACTACATTGGCAACATGTTTATGGTGTTCAAACAGGCAGCATATTTGTCAAAGCAGCAGATTTTCATTTTGGGATGTGCGTCTCATTAACTAGAATCTGTTCTGTTCTCAGCGTAAGAAGCTGTTATTATTGTGTGCGATGGACTGTCACTAACAGTGTAATTTATCCGATCAGCTTTCCTTTGTCTGTAAATCAGGCGGCCAGTAAACTATACACCTGCTTTTCATAGTTGAAGGACAAAATCATGTCTGAGCGAGTAAGTCACAGATCACAAAGTTATTTCACTGAGAAAAATTTCGAGCATATCATCATCAGCATTTTCTGGTAAGATTTTCTGAACAGTTCTGATCTCTCGCTGTAAAACTGATGATATCTATGTTGCTTGTCAGTGAGGATTCAGCTCCTTTGTTCTGAGCTGTTTTTATACAGGTGGTTGTTTCATTAGGTATCTGCCAAGTTTACATTCTCCTTTGACTGTAATTCTGTGAGATTACCGATTCACACAATATTTTAATCTTAAGAAAGTAACGTTCAGTCACTGAATATTAAATAATTTTTGACTCTAACTGAGCAATGGACTTCTTTTCAGCTAATTATTCAATTTTCATTTTATGGCTGTATTAAATGTTGCAGAAACAAACTCTGGGCAGTGTTTCCATTCACTTGTGTTGGATTCACTAACCGCTACGTGGTCAGTCAGTTTCTGGCTGATGGATCAGTTTCTTTGCCCTATTGGATGATGGCCATTTGCTCAGTTTTCACTGGCTCGCCTTGGCCTCAGTCCATCAGCTGCTGAAACCCTCCACCTCGCATTTGTTCCCTTTCACCATGACAATTCCAAAACAGTCCAAGTTTGTCTTCCACATTCTCCCTTAATATACTCATGATCATCACAGATTCTACTGTCTATGTCCTTACAGGTCCTCTAAAATATCCACCACAATTTCACCGTGATCTTCATTATGTTCAATCTAAACATTCTTACAAAGTTTGGTTCGCTGCTTTCAGATCTAACCATGACCTCGCCCTATCTTATTTCTACAGTTTCACCCCTTCTCACAGTATCTGCACTTATCCAATTCTGGCTGCTGGAGAATTCCTGATATTATTTTCCGCACTCACTATTGGTGCATTTACCCTCAGCTGGCTTGGGTCTAAGCTGGGAAATTCTCTTCATCTGGTCTGTTGGACCTCTTTCCATCTTTTAGGCTCCTGGAAAACCTGCCTATTTGGTCAAGACTTTGGCTTCCATCATTTTAAATCTCCCTTTCCAGATCACAGTCCTGTGACCATGTGTAGACCATTCAGCCCTTCGAACCTGTTCCATCATTCAATACATTGATGACTGATCTGTTTGTGTTTGAAATACCATATTTACTTCAACGCAAATGAACGCTGACACTTCTGCCAAAGAACAATCTATTAACCCATGTGTTAAAAATATTCAATGACCCCACCTTCTGAGGTAGAGAGTTTCAAAATAGCACGGTCCTCTGAGAGGAAACAAACTTCCTCATCTCTGTCCTGAAAGGGTGAACCCAATTTTAAAACAGTGCCCTCTCGTTGAGGAATGACCCACCAGAGGAAACCCCTTTTCCACATCTACCTTGTCAGGACACCCCTCATTCTTCCAAACTCCAGTGAAAATAAAGCCAGCCTGTCCAACCAATCTGCATTTATTTATATCACGCCAAGTGTGAATGATGTTGAAGTGTTTTGTTGTCAGTTTTGCAGTGAAAATGTTGATTCACAATTCAATATGAGCCAGTTCTACCTGTTACCCACACTAGCTTAGCTGTCTGACTAGATTGTATTTGTTTTTGAGTTATCTTGTCAGGAAGGTCATGTATTAAAGTGACAAGGAGTGGGTGCTTATGTGACATTTTCTGCTTGATATAACATTTTAAATATAAGACTATAGCTTCTGTATTTGAGACTGTCATGTTGCTGTGTTCAACAGACTGTGTCTAATAGGATTGTGCTCCCTAGAACACAGATTTCCTTTGTCTACAAATTACACATGAAGTGACTTGAACACCTGGAAAAGTGATATGTTCCTTGCAATGTGATTTCCATGAATGCACTTTGTGGAACCTCCCAAAGCCAGAGGAACACAAGTGTGTGCAGATTTGTTTTCCTCACTGAAGGAAGCACACATTGGCATTCCTCCTCAGGGACTGAATCACTGACTATATTCCAGAAAATGAGTAGCAACGTTTGCAATATGAAGGGGATCGAAAAGATGTCGCAGAAACTGGATGGGTGGAGAAGTCAGCTAGAATGATACTAAAATAGAAACATCTACTGTGGATCCTCGAAATTAAAAAAAAAGACAGGGAGGGACCTAGCAAATCTGACAGCATCTGTGGAGAGAGAAACAGTAAGTTTTTTGTGTCTGATGTGACTCTCATTTCAAACAAACAGCATTATTAAACTGCTAATCAGGCTCCAGATGCTGAATGGTGTAATTCTGCCACTATCATGAAGGTTTATGTTGGAGAAGCAATCTCCCCATTTGTTGATTGTGGCACTGAAGTTGTGCCCTTGAAACAGAAAAGGCACTTTCTGTGTCTTGTTGATTCTGGGTAGAAATTAATGCCCATTGTGCATCACGGAGGCTGGAGAGAGTTCTGATACTTGAGAATATTCAATTCAAGATGCTATCTTTGGAAAACAAGAATGTTTTCACCAAGGTAGGGAATCACTGATCCTCACTGTCCATGGTGCAGAATGAGCCTAGAGATTTGTTTTTGTAACTAATACAGTCAGCTGTGGTATACTGTAGTGCTCTCAGTCCTGCCTTTCCTCACAACCCAGCTTCATGTTTCAGCCAGAGGATCGCAATGTAGAAATATTTCCTGCAGATGGGACAATCTAGGACAGATCCACATCCACATTTTCCCATAGGATGTGTTCCTGACTCGTGATGGAAATTAATGTAATATTTAGTTAGACTGAATTGCTGCAACAAGTAGAACTGCCAGAGATCTAGATTGTTGAAAGTGTTGCAAAGTTGGATAGAGTACTATTGGCCTGGAAAGCAGGATGTTAGAATTTTGTTTGTAAAATTTTGATGATTGTTAAATGAGAAGGAGGAAAGAAGTGAGTGGTCCCTTTAAAAGATGATGTGTTTTTTTTCGGCTTGGAGATTTAAAGAAATAGTTCCGTGACCAGCTTGCTGGTTAGTAGGTTCAAAGAGCACTTGAATTTTAACATTTGTATCAAAAGGCTGCATAGTTAGCAGGCCAATCCGCAGTTTCATTTTGTTCTCAAGGCAACAGTTTTGATTTTAGCCAATTAATTTAAACCAGGGACTTAAATACCAAAACAAAAACAATTAAATTTAAATCTAATCATTTGACAAAATGGGATCAATTCTATTGTAAGAAATTGATATGTCACTAAGGGTGTAAAAGATGAGGGAAGTCAGGACAGCAAACTGCCACCTGTTCGAGTTAACGACAATCATCTCTAAAGAAAGATTCATTGGCTCTCACAGATTTCGAAAAGCCGTGGAGTAAGGGCCATCGAAAGCAAAGGTACCTACAGCACAACTAGTTAATGTTGCTGACACAAGAATTCCACAGAGAAGGCATTCCTGACAGAAGAATTCAGCGGAGAAGATACAGGACATTCCAGAAGATGTGACCTGCTGTAATTTTGAGAGACTAAGTTCTTTTTTTTATTTTGCTTTATATAAGTGGGACTTGAATTTATAATGACAGCATACTATTAGAATCTTATTTTATTCAGGAATAGTTAACAGTTAGAGGGGAAATGTTCAGTTTGTTGCTGGCTTACCTAGTTTGATCTCTGTTAGAATTATATAAATATATTGTTACTTGTTGATTACAGAGTGCATATAAGGGGTATATTTTGTTTGATCACTCCTTATTAACAGGTTAGGGTGAGAGGCAAGTTACACCACTTTTCACACTTCTTTTACCAGATTATAGGGTGAGGTGTGCTTCTCTTGGATGTTTCAGATTTAGTTATTGGGGGTGAGGCTGGTTCAATTTCACCTGCAAGAGGCACAACATCCTGATGGTGAGCAAGATGGGTTGCTCATTCCCTGGCACTGTGTCCCATCCAAGAACTCTCTCCTGAATCATACTGTGGCCTCTCCTAAACCAGATGGACAGCAGTGCGTCAACAAAGCAGACCACCATCACCTTCTTGATGGCAGGCAATGAAGGGGAATGACTACTGTCCCATTTATTGAGCCTCAGATTCCATGGAGCAACTTCAGACCCATTCTGTGGTTCTTTCCCTCACTCTCTCTTTGGCTGTATCTTCGAGGCTCCCTTTGTTCGTGTGTGTTTGTGTGTCTGTCCCTCTTCTCGTCCCCAGTATTCCACCAGGTCCTTCATGGGATCTGATTGGCCATCAGTCAGTGAGTGACCCCTTTGTCATCTGTAAGGTAGAGCTCACTTACAGTATTGTGAGGGTGGCACTTGCTGGATTGGGAGCCAGTGACAGTGTCGGAATGGGAATATCATTCGGAGTCACTGTGCTCTGGGTCTGGGAGTAAAGACTCAAGATGGGGACATTCCAGGCATGGACTCCTCTTGTCCCTTCATGGATAGTGGGTGCTGTTTGGGAAGAACATTTTGGAAGGAGATGCTGAATAGAAGGGCGGCACAATGGCTCAGTGGATAGCACTGCTGCCTCACAGTGCCAGGGACCTGGGTTTGATTCCAACCTTGGGCAACTGTCTGTGTGGAGTTGGCATGTTCTCCCTGTGGCTGCATGGGTTTCCTCCGGGTGCTCCAGTTTCCTCCCACATGCTGGCGAGGTTGATTGGCCAAGCTGAGTTGCCCATAGTGCTCAGGGATGTGTAGATTGAGTGGGTTGCAGGGAGATGTGTCTGGGTGAGGTGCTCTGAGGGTCAGAGTGGAGTTCTTGGGCCGAAGGGCCTGTTTCCATACTGTAAGAATATCTGAATTCTATGAAAACAGTGCTGAGTGATCTCTGATGGGAATATTGGAAATAATGCACAGCTCGGTCCCTCTGAACAGATGGTGGAGGGGTGGGGTTATAAAGGTGTTACACACAGTGTTAGTCTTATTCTCCATTTCTCCCCGTCTAAGGCTGTCATTGTCTTCATCCTACATTTGTGACACTGTCTCTATCTCGTGTTCTCGCTCTGTCCTTCTGTACTCTCTGTGCACCCGCCCATGCTCTCTGTCCCTGTGTGTTCCTGTGTATGCCTCTCCATAATCCCTAAATGCAGTTGTGAATCATTCTCGATCTCACTTAAGTGTGTGATGATCTCTCTCTATTCTTGCCTATCTGTGACTCTGTCACTGTTTCTATCTGTCTCTGTTTGTCTGTCGTTCCGAATGACTATCTGCATCTCTCTCTTTCTCTGTCACAGAGTCACATATAGATAAGGACAGAGAGAGAGATCATCACACATATAAAGTGAGATCGAGAAAGATTCACAACTGCATTTAGGGATTATGGAGACGCATACACAGGAACACACAGGGACAGAGAGCATGGGCGGGTGCACAGAGAATACAGAAGGACAGAGTGAGAACACGAGTTAGGGACAGTGTCACAAATGTAAGATGAAGACAATGACAGCCTTAGACAGGCAGAAATGGAGAATAAGACTAACACTATGTGTAACACCTTTATAACTCTACCCCTTCACCGTCTGTTCAGAGGGACAGAGCTGTGCATTATTTCCAATCCCATCAGAGATCGCTGAGCACTGTTTTCATAGAATTCAGATATTCCTATTGTATGGAAACAGGCCCTTCAGCCCAAGATCTCCACTCCGACCCTCAGAGCATCTCACTCAGGCACATCTCCCTGCAACCCACCTAATCTACACATCCCTGAACACTATGGACAACTTAGCTTGGCCAATCAACCTCGCCAGCATGTGGGAGGAAACTGGAGCACCTGGAGGAAACCCACGCAGCCACAGGGAGAACATGCCACCTCCACACAGACAGTGTCTCTTTCTCTCTCTGCCCCTATGTGTAGCTGTCTCTATCTCGAGTGTTGTGTCCAGCAGTGACTCTCTCTGTTTCTGTACCTGTGTCTATCTGTCACTCTTTGTCTGTCTCTCGCTCTGTCTACATGTGACGCTATCTCTCCCCACACTCCAGGGCCTGTGTCTGTGTTGGTTCTGATGTTAATCTGTGACTGTCTGTCTCTGTCCCAGTGCCTATCCTTGTCTCTGTCTCTCTTTGTCTATTTGTGAGTCTACATCTCTCTCTCTCTCTCTCTCTCTGTGTTTCTCCCATTTGCTATGTGCGTATCTCTCTCTCTCTATCCCTGGATCAGAGTCTTCCTCTCACCCTGTGACTATCTGTGTGTGTCTCTTCCTCCGTCACTACAAAAACGGTCTCATTGATATAACGATTACAAGTATAATCATCCTCTCTCTCTCTCTTTTCCTTCAGAGCAGAGGGTCAGATATGCGTTCCACAGCAACAACAATGGAAGCTACACTACAAAACTCAGTCCCAGCAACAATGTGACCTTCCCCCACCCCCTGCCCACTCCACCCAACCCGAGAATGACCAGTGCAACAGAAGCGCAGAGAAAGGACCCACCTCACAAATAAATGTGCCCCTGCAAGAGGCACAACATGCTGCCTGTGAACAAGATGGATCGCTCCTTTCCTGGCACTGTGCCCCATCCAGGAACTACCTCCTAAATCACACTGTGGCATTCCCTCAAATAGATGGACTGCACTGGCTCAGCAAAGCAGAGTGCCATCACCTTCTCGAGGGCAGGTGGGAAAGGGAAATGATAGCTGGCTCATCGAGTGTCTCTTAGATCCCATGGAGCAACTTCAGACCCGGTCTGTGATTCGCTCCCTCGCTCGCGCTCTTTGTCTTTGTGTGTATCTTTGAACCTCCCCTTGTCCTTGTGTGTTTCTCTCTCTCTCTCTCTTTCTCTCTCTCTCTGTCCCCCTCTTCCAGTGTCCAATATTCTTCCAGTTCCTTCATGGGATGTGAGTGGCCATTAGCCAGTGATTGAACCCTTTGCAGCCCATGCGGTGTAGCTCACCCACAGCATTGTGAGGGTGGCACTTCCTGGACTCAGACCAAGTGACAGTGTCAGAATGGGAATATCATTCGGGCCAGTGTGCACTGTGTCTGGGAGCAGAGATTGGAGATGGTCATGTTCCAGGCATGGACTGCTCTTGTCCAATCAGGAATAGTGGGTGCTGTTTTGGAAGACCATTTCTGGAAGGGGATGCTGAATAATCCAAAGTGATCTCTGTAGGTGCTTGGAAATGGAGCACAACTCTGTCCCTCTGAATTGATGGTGAAGGGTGTTGCTCTCATTCCCCATTTGTCCCTGTGTAAATCTGTCATTATCTTCACCTTACATTTATGACTCTTGCTCTCTATCTTGTGCTCTCTCTCTCTCTCTCTGTCCCTCTGTGAATCTTTTTGGTCTCTCTCTGACCCTGTGTGTTCCTGCACATTTCTCTCCATATCCCTGAATGCAGCTGTGAATCTGTCTCTGTCTCAGTTTATGTGTGATGATCTCTCTCTGTCACTGTGTCTATCAATTTCCCTCTGTTTCTGTATCTCTCTGTCTCTCACTCAATTGTTGTGTGTGTGTGTGTCTGTCTGTCTGTGTGTGTCTGTGCGTGTGTTTCACTCTTTCTGTCCCTATTTCTCTCTCTCTCTCTCACCACACCCCGCCCCCGCCTCCAAATATCTACATCTATCTCTCCCACCCTCACTACATTAACTCTCTAACTGTATACTTATCCTCTCTCCCTCTCTCCTTCAATGCAGAGGGTCAGGCATGAGTCCCACAGCAACAACAATAGGAGCAACATTCCAACACTTGTTCCCATTGACTATATGACCCCTCACCACCGAGAATGACCAGGGTGACAGAAGCACTTGGAGTTCATCTGCCACCCACCTGCATGTGTCCTGCAAGAGGCACGATGTCCTGGCTGTGATCAAGATGGTTGCTCCTTCCCTGGCACTGTGTCTCACCCAGGAACTCCTTCCTAACTCACGCTCTGGCCTTCCCTAAATCAGGTGGATTGCTTTGGGTCAGCGAAACCAACCACCATCGCCTTTCTGAGGGCAGGTAGTGAAGGGGAATGACAGCTGGCCCATCGAGTATCCCTCAGATCCCACAGAGCAACTTCAGACCAAATCTGTGCTAATTTCCCTGCTCTGTCTCTGGGTGTATCTTTGAGCCTCCCTTTGTTCCTGCATGCTTCTATTTCTCTCCTTCTTCCAGATTCTTCATGGGATATGAGTGTCTATCGGTCAGTGAGGGAACCCTCTGCAATCCATGTGGTGTAGCTCACCCACAGTATTGTGAAGATGGGATTCGAACCCAGTGACAGGGTCAGAACGGGGATATCATTTGAAGTCATTGTGCTCTGTGTCTGGAAGCAGACTTTGGACGTGGGGATGTTCCAGGCATGGACTGCTGTTGTCCATATGGGAATAGTGGTTCTGTTTTGGGAAATCATTTTTGGAAGGAGGTGCTGAATAACCCTGAATGATACTTGCAGAGGATGTTGCAAATGATGCATAGATCTGTCCTTCTGAACTGATGGTAAAGGGCTAGAGTCATTAAGGTTTTACACACTGTCTCTAATATTCTCCATCTTCCCCTGAGTAGAGCTGTCATTGTCTTCATCTTACGTTTGTTTCTTGTGCTCTCTGTCTCTCTCTCTCTCTCTCTCTGTCACTCCGTGTTCTTTGTGAATCTCTCGACAACTCTCTGTCCCTGTGTATTCCTGTAAATTTCTCTCTGTGGCCAGAATGTAGCTGTGTCTCATTTCATATCCGTCACAATTTCTCTGCCCCTGTGTCTATCTGTGACACTCCGTCTCCCCCGTGTCTATCTGTGACTCGCTCTCGCTGTGCCTCTGTGTCTGTTTGTCCCTCTCTCTCTCTCTCTCTCTCTCTCTCTCTCTCTCTCTCTCTGTGTCCCAGTGTCTCTCTCTCTGTCTCTCTCTCTTTATGTGTCCCGGTGTCTATTTCACTCTCTCTCTCTGTGTCCTGGTGTCGATCTGTCTCTCTCTCTCTCTCTCTCTCTCACTCTGTGTCCCAGAGTCTATGAGTCTCTCTCTCTCTCTGTGTCCTGGTGTCTGTCTGTCTGTCTGTCTCTCTCTTTCTGTCCCAGTGTCTATCTGTCTCTCTCTGTGTCCTGGTGTCTATCTATGACTCTCTCTGTCAAGCCTGTGTTGATCTGTGTGTGTGTGTTTCTATGTGTGCATGTCTATCTCTCTCTCTCTCTCTCTCTCTTCCTGAGTAGAGCTGTGTCTCTCTCTGTCCCTGTGTGCATTTGTGATCCTCAGTTTCTGACATGACCTGTGCTGTGTTTCTCTCTTTCTATCCCCATGTATACATTTCTCTTGTCTCTCTCACTACCGTGTCTCTGATTCTCTCTGCCCCAATGTTTATTTATTTTAATCACATCTGGGATGGAAACATTTCTGGCCAGGCCTGCATTTCTTGCCTATCACTGACTGTGCAGAGAGCTGTGGGCCTGGACTCCATGACAGGCCAAACCAGACAACGAGCATTACTGAATCAAGTGTTTTCTTTTTCCCAAACATTGACAATGGGTTCAACATCATTGTTGCATTCTCAGCTCTGAATTCTTTATTGAACTTAAATTCCACCCTCAGTCGTGGCTGGATTTGAACCTTGGTGCCCTGGACTTCGGCTGAGTTTGTGTGTGAGCAGTATTGATCATACGATGAGGCCTATTTCTCGGTCCTTTCGGATTTCATGGTTTGCCTCTTATGTACCTGTGTGTTTCTGTGACTGTCTCTGTCCCTGTGATTATAATGTTGTGATTGTGTTGAAGGATCTGCTGGAGACTGTGTGCTGAGAGTTCCCCTACGATTATCCAGGATTGCAGTAAATGAGGTCTTTCACTGGATTGAGGCTGCGCTTGTTATTCTGACTATTCCCCAGCATTCCTGAAAAGTGGGAACTGGGCACAGTGAGACTGTGGGGGAGATGCACTCAGACGGCGTAGCAGTGAGTCATTGGTAAGGTTTCTGCATCTGTGTCTCCTTGTCTTTGTGTCTTTCTCCTTCTCCAGTGTCCAATATTCTTCTACTTCCTTCATGGGATATGAGTGACAATCAGTCAGGATGTGAACCCTTCACAGTCCATGAGATGTAGCTCACCCACAGTGTTGTGAGGGTGGCACTTCATGGATTCAGACCCAGTGACAGCATTGCAATGGGAATATCGTTCGGAGTCAGTGTGCTCTGTGTCTGGGAGCAGAGAACGGGGATGTGCATGTTCCCAAAAGGGTGAAAGCAGTCAATCTTGGAATAGTGGGTGTTGTTGTGGAAGATCATTTTTGGGAGGAGATGCTGTATAATCCTGAGTGATCCCTGTAGGGACCTTTAAATGATGTACAACTCTGTCCCCCTGTACTCATGGTAAAGGAGAGAGAGTGTCTGTCTCAGTCTCCATTTCTCCTTGTGATAACAGTGTCATCGTTTTCATCTTAGTTTTGTCTCTTTCTCTATCTGTCTCATGCCGTTTCTCTGTGAATCTGTTTGTCTGTCTCTCTTTCTGTGAATAATCTCACTCCATGTTGCTGAATGTAGCTGCGATGTCTCTTTGTTCGGTTCATAAGTGTGATAATCTCTCTCTGCTCCATGTGTCTACCTGTGGTTCTGTTTGTGTCCCTATATATATCAGTAATCTCTCTATGTCCCTGTGAATATCTGTTTCTTTCATTCATGGATTCCCTACAGTGTGAAAACAGGCCATTCAGCCCAATAAGGCTGTACTATCCTTCAGAGCCTCCCACCAAAACACACACCCCCATAACCCACTTGTTATGTACATTGCTGAACAATTTAGCGTGGTCAATCCACTTACCCTGTACACCTTTGGACCGTGGAAGGAAAACTGAGCACCCGGAGGAAAGTCACACAGACTTGGAGACCATGTGCAAACTTCACACAGTCACCCAAGGATGGGAGAGAACTTGGGTCCCTGGTGCTGTGAGGCAGCAGTGCTAGCCACTGAGCCATGGTGCCTCTCTATCTATCTCTCTGACCCTGTTTCTATCTGGTTCTCTCGCTCTATCTGAGTCTGTGTCTATCTATGTCTCTCCCTCTCTCTCTCTCTCTCTCTCTTTCTCTCTTTCTCTCTCTCTCTCTCTCTCCATGCGTCTATCTGTGATTCTCTCTGCCCTGTCACTGTGTCTATTTGTGATTCTCTCTGTCACTGCACCTATCTGTGTCATCGTCTCTCTGTCTCTCTCAAAACCTATGAAAATTTGTGTCTCTCCCACCCTCGCTGTATAAATTGTCGAATTGCTGATACATTTACAAGTGTAATCATTCTCTGTCTCACCAGCTCTGTGTCTTTCTGTGTGTCTCTCTCTTTCTTTTTGTCCCTGTGAATATATGTGAGTGTGTGCGTGTGTGTATGTACAAGACTGTATGTGAGAGCGTCTGCACACACGAGAGTGTGTGTGATTGAGCGTAAGGGACTGTTTGAGAGTCTTCACTGTGGCAGGGGAAGAAACACAGGGGAAGACAGTTACTTAATGAAATTACAGGATGGAATCATTGACACAGACTTTGCAGTCCACTAGACACACTCACATACATGGTCTTTCTTTCTTATGCATGCACACACACAGAGCCTCTCTTTGGGTCTCTCTCTCACGCGCGCAAACACACAGAGACACACGTGTGCGCAGACACACAGAGACTCACACGTGCACAGACACAGAGACATGCGCACGCAGACACACAGAGACACACGCGTGCGCAGACACACAGAGACACACGCGCACACGCACACGCTATTTACCTGGATGATGCTGATTATGGATGATTTGAGGGACAAAGAAAGGCTGGATATAGAACATAGAACATAGAACATAGAACATTACAGCACAGTACAGGCCCTTCAGCCCTCGATGTTGTGCCGACCTTTTTTTGTGAAAGAGAGAAGAAAGGGGTAATAAATAGCATAACATCCTCCATGGTTCTTCCATGGCATATGAGCATAGTGAGCAAGGCCAGCTACTGTTAAACATCTCTGATTGCTCTTTAAAAGGTAGCAATGAGCTGCTTTCTCAAACCACAGCAGTCTATCTGCTTTAGATGCACCCAGGGTCCTGCTAGGGAGGATGTTCAAAGGTGTTGACTCAGTGATGGAACAGTATTTCCGCATCAGGACAGTGAGTGAGTTGCAGGGGAACTTGCAAATAATGGTGCTCCAAAGTATCTGCTGCTCTCGTACTTGCTGGCAGAGATTGTAGATTTGGAAGGTACTGTCAAAAGGGCTTCATAGAACATAGAACGTAGAACATAGAACATTACAGCACAGTACAGGTCCTTCGGCCCTCGATGTAGTGCTGACCTGTCATACCAATCTGAAGCCCATCTAACCTACACTATTCCATGTAGGTCCATATGCTCGTCCAATGACGACTTAAATATACTTAAAGTTGGCGAATCTACTACCGTTGCAAGCAAAGAGTTCCATTCCCTTACTACTCTCTGAGTAAAGAAACTGCCTCTGACATCTGTCCAATATCTTTCACCCCTCAATTTAAAGCTATGCCCCCTCATGCTCGCCGTCACCATCCTAGGAAAAAGGTTCTCGCTATCCACCCTATCTAACTCTCTGACTATCTTGTATGTCTCAATTAACTCACCTCTCAATCTTCTTCTCTCTAACGAAAACAGCCTCAAGTCCCTCAGCCTTTCCTCATAAGACCTTCCCTCCATACGGATGTTTTTCACTGAAGCGTAGGAGCGTTAAAGGTGACCTGATAAGGAGTTTATAAAATAATGAGAGGTATGGATAGAGGTAATAGTAGCTGTCATTTCCCTAGGATGGGACATTTCAAGACTAGGGGACACAATTTTAAAGGTGAGAGGAGAAAGATTTAGATAAGACATGAGGGCAAAGTTTTTACACAGAGGGTGGTAGGTGTGTGGAATAAATATCCTGAGTAAGAGGTGTATGTGAGTACAATTATATCACTTAAAATACATTTGGGCCAGGGGCAGACAGATAAGACTAGTTTATTTTTTGATTATGTTCGGCATGCACTGGTTGGACCAAAGAATCTGTTTTTGTGCTGTCAGACTGTATGACATGCAGATACACACATGCACATATACACACACACACACACACACACACACACACATGCACACACACACACGTGCACACACCCACAAACGCACATGCTCACAAGCACACGCTCACAGGCACATGCTCACACATGCACATGCACATACACATACACACACGCACACACACATACATACATGCGCACACACACACACACGCACGTGCACTCACACACACACAAACATGCATGCTCTCACACACACACACGTGCACACTTACACACACATGCACACATGTGAGCACCCGCACACACATGAGCACACATACACACATGCGTGGTCACACAACGTGCGTGCTCATACACACATGCATGTGCTCTCAAACACGTGCACATTCACATGCATGCGCACACTCACACACCTGCACGCTCACACACACATGCACACATGTACATGCACATACGTGCACACTCACACAAACTCACGCTCACACGTACATGCACAGACTTGCACGCTCACATACACACACACACACACACACACACACACACACACACATGCGCGCGCGCTCACACACACACAACATGCTGACACCTTGAGCTCTGAACCTCACTGACTACACCCCCTGACAAAACCTGTATAAAGTGCTCCATGTTCTCCACAGTCCTGTGCTGGGGGCAAAGTGGGAGCAGAGACGGGAAAATGTGGGTGTTTGAGGGGCAGAGATATGATAAATGCTTTAAATTCTCAAACTCTACTGACATTTTCAGGAGGAGGAGAAGAAACAAAGCTTTGAAAGTCAAGTTTGAAATGGCTGCATGTAGTGCAGGCCAGGGAGAGACAGGGGCAGAAGAGAGAGAGAGTGAGAAAGAGATAACAAAGTGTGAAGCTGGATGAACACAGCAGGCTAAGCAGCATCTCAGGAGTTTGATTCTGGGAGCCACACTGACAGCAGGAAAATACTAAGAGATCCTCAGCAAATATCCCCATTATCTTTCTGTTCCTGTCTCTTGGGGTGTCTGCAGTCAGGCTCTTCGGTGCTATTATGAGACCAATGTTAAATATTTTCAAGCTGCACTGACAGAGATAACATGGCTTTAAAAAGGTTTCAAAGAACAAGGAATAGTAAAGCTTTGCTGCCCGAGAATTAACATCTCAATGGCCTGGAAAATCCAACAAAAGACTCCAATCCTGGGAATTACCATCTCTATCACACAGAGGCCTCCCTAATGAGCAGACTGAGTGACATTGCACTGCGTCCGAGGTGGAGTCTGAAAACCACTCACTGAGAAATGTGTCAGATTTATCCCGACACACTGAGAGTGAGCAGCTCTCCCTGTTTGATTGAGATTGTGTGTGTGTATGTGTGTTTATTAATATTTTAAACCTGTTATATTACCAGCTTATGATTTATTTGGTAGTTTGACGTTGCTATGATGTATTGTAATGCTGTGGAGGTGGGATAGTAGATAGGCCTGGCCTCTTGCTGTGTAATTTTGCTGCAAAATGCTCTAGCTCCCCCTTTCAACTAATCATTTCTCTTTTATCCCCAGGAATTTCTGATTGGGAAAGCTACAGTGTGAAGATCCAAAATGTCTGGGGCCAGGAAAGCTTTGAAAAAGAACAACTTCCAGAGGGGGAAAACATTGGCCTGATGCCTGTTCCCACTGCATCCCATGAGGGCCCCATATGAGTTGTGTCTCTGTCTGACCCTGAGGTTCAATGTGGGTTATGGAGGAGGGCAGCGTGATAAAATGTGACAGTGAGAGAAAGATTAGAAGAATTGAAAGAGCAGGACAAACAGGAGAGCCAGAGAGAGTATCAGAGATAATGGGAACTGCAGATGCTGGAGAATCCAAGATAATAAAATGTGAGGCTGGATGAACACAGCAGGCCAAGCAGCATCTCAGGAGCACAAAAGCTGACGTTTCGGGCCTAGACCCTTCATCAGAGAGGGGGATGAGGAGAGGGAACTAGAATAAATAGGGAGAGAGGGGGAGGCGGACCGAAGATGGAGCGAAAAGAAGATAGGTGGAGAGAGTGTAGGTGGCGAGGTAGGGAGGGGATAGGTCAGTCCAGGGAAGACGGACAGGTCAAGGAGGTGGGATGAGGTTAGTAGGTAGATGGGGGTGCGGCTTGGGGTCGGAGGAAGGGATGGGTGAGAGGAAGAACAGGTTAGGGAGGCAGAGACAGGTTGGCCTGGTTTTGGGATGCAGTTCGTGGAGGGGAAGAGCTGGGCTGGTTGTGTGGTGCAGTGGGGGGAGGGGACGAACTGGGCTGGTTTAGGGATGCAGTGGGGGAAGGGGAGATTTTGAAACTGGTGAAGTCCACATTGATACCATTAGGCTGCAGGGTTCCCAGGCGGAATATGAGTTGCTGTTCCTGCAACCTTCGGGTGGCATCATTGTGGCACTGCAGGAGGCCCATGATGGACATGTCATCTAAAGAATGGGAGGGGGAGTGGAAATGGTTTGCGACTGGGAGGTGCAGTTGTTTGTTGCGAACTGAGCGGAGGTGTTCTGCAAAGCAGTCCCCAAGCCTCCACTTGGTTTCCCCAATGTAGAGGAAGCCGCACCGGGTACAGTGGATACAGTATACCACATTGGCAGATGTGCAGGTGAACCTCTGCTTAATGTGGAATGTCATCTTGGGGCCTGCGATAGGGGTGAGGGAGGAGGTGTGGGGGCAAGTGTAGCATTTCCTGCGGTTTCAGGGGAAGGTGCCGGGTGTGGTGGGGTTGGAGGGCAGTGCGGAGCGAACAAGGGAGTCATGGAGATGGTGGTCTCTCCGGAAAGCAGACAGGGGTGGGGATGGAAAAATGTCTTGGGTGGTGGGGTCGGATTGTAGATGGCTGAAGCGTTGGAGGATGATGCGTTGTATCCGGAGGTTGGTGGGGTGGTGTGTGAGAACGAGGGGGATCCTCTTTGGGCGGTTGTGGCGGGGGCGGGGTGTGAGGGATGTGTTGCGGGAAATACAGGAGACGCGGTCAAGGGCGTTCTCGATCACTGTGGGGGGAAAGTTGCGGTCCTTGAAGAACTTGGACATCTGGGATGTGCGGGAGTGGAATGTCTTATCGTGGGAGCGGATGCGGCGGAGGCGGAGGAATTGGGAATAGGGGATGGAATTTTTGCAGGAGGGTGGGTGGGAGGAGGTGTATTCTAGGTAGCTGTGGGAGTCGGTGGGCTTGAAATGGACATCAGTTACAAGCTGGTTGCCTGAGATGGAGACTGAGAGGTCCAGGAAGGTGAGGGATGTGCTGGAGATGGCCCAGGTGAACTGAAGGTTGGGGTGGAAGTTGTTGGTGAAGTGGATGAACTGTTCGAGCTCCTCTGGGGAGCAAGAGGCGGCCCCGATACAGTCATCAATGTACCGGCGGAAGAGGTGGGGTTTGGGGCCTGTGTAGGTGCGGAAGAGGGATTGTTCCACGTAACCTACAAAGAGGCAGGCATAGCTGGGGCCCATGCGGGTGCCCATGGCCACCCCCTTGGTCTGTAGAAAGTGGGAGGAGTCAAAAGAGAAGTTGTTGAGGGTGAGGACGAGTTCGGCTAGGCGGATGAGGGTGTCGGTGGAGGGGGACTGGTCGGGCCTGCGGGACAGGAAGAAGTGGAGAGCCTTGAGGCCATCTGCATGCGGAATGCAGGTGTATAGGGACTGGACGGAGAGAGCCAGGGAGAGTATTTCAGATTGTGAATTAACTGTAATGTCAGATTCTGGGGCCACAGGAAATAATTAAAATGAGCCAGCATCACAGAAGGGAAAAAAAATCAGATTATCTGGCTGCTGGTACACTGCTGCATGTGGGATCTTGCTGTGTATTAATTGTCCCAGTGCCATTGTTACAGGCTGTGACTGTTTTAATCAGGTAACCCACCATTTCAAAGCTTTACAAAGGGACTGGCATGGAAACTCAACTCATCACCCAATATGTTTGTGTTCAGATGTTGCCGAGAGATTGTCCGTGTGACAGAGAGGAAATCCCAGGATCTTGCTGCACTATCTCTGCTATGCCTTGCAACTCATGCTGTCTCTTTTTTTTCTCCAAAGGGGAAGCGTTTGGGGCCCATAAGGCATAGAACAAGGGCTTTCTCCAAAGGGGACATCATCTGAGGCTTATTGGACAGGCTGCACCCCGGGGTTTGAAGCCTGGGGTTAAAGTAATTGGGGCCTTGGGATTTGACATAAACATGTGTCAGGACTCCCCAAGGAGGAAATTAAAACTGTAAATGGGAAATCTCACAAAAGACTTGTTCTGATGTCAGAGTAATAATGTGAGAATGTGAAGTCGACATTGGGAGTGAGAGACAGACTTGCAACAGGGAGAGGGGCAGGAGAAAGGGGAGAGGGTGGGAGAAAGGGGAGAGATATTTGAGATTCTTAAGTATCCGTCATGGTAGTGCCTGGGGATACAGAAAACATTTTCCGTTTAACCAGTATTCCATCACAAAGATTGAGTTTATCTTGTTCTTGACACATTGCTGGCAGTGGGAGCTTGCTGTGCCTCATTGGCTGGCAGCAATGCGACTGTCTCGATAATCTCCTCCTTTTAACCTTGCCTCATTGGTCTGGGATTGAAATTTCCCTAAGTTTTCACCAATTCAATCAGAGCCTGGCATTGATAAGGGATGACTTGTGTGAATCAGAGACATCAAACCCTAGCCTCTTGCTGTGCGATTTCTTCAACAATGTCCTTCCTTTCCAGTTCCAGTAAATTTCCCCCTCTTGCTCTATCCATTTCTTTTGAAACCACAATGGGACAAGAAATCCTTTCCACGGACCCAGGTTTTCTCCACAGTGAGGACGGGTGGGGTTCAGGCATTGGCCAGAGGCCTGTTCAACAGGCTGCACACCGCGGGGCCCATGTGAGTTGTATTTGTTTATTAACTCAAGATTTGAATTCCTCTGGTGTACCCTGGTTTTCTTTTAAGAGCCTCCAGGTAACTTTTAAAACCTTTTGAATCCTGGGGTTAAAGAAAGAAGCCTGGGATTTGACACAAACATGTTAATTCTCCTCCAAGTGAGTGTCTGACAGACAGGATTCCCCACGGAGGAAATTAAAACCATAAATGTGAAACTCTCTCCTAAGACTCATTCTCACTTCAGAGTAATGTGTGATGTGTGGAGGCCAGGATGAAAAAAAATTGATAACCACATAACTAAAACATTATTTGGCCATTTTACTTCAATGCCCTGAGTATCTGCAAGGGCATCTCTGTCTTTCTCTCCATGTCTCCTCTCCTGAACCCCCTCCAGCTTCCTCTCATTGTCTTTTTTTTCAAACAAACAGAAACAGTGGGGGAGTTAGAAATAATTTGCAATAGAAAGTTTTTTTTTAGCAAAAAAACACAGATGTATACAAGAAGGGTGTGTGGAAGGGAGCGAGGTAATGGGGCAAGATATATTTTTGTATCTGTGCTGGGAAAGGGAGACAGGATCTGGGGGAGGAGGCATGTTGTTGGGGAGAGAACTGGGGTCTCCAATATCTCTTCACTGCCCAGCTCCAATCACTTTGTTCCAGAAAGTGCCATCCACCAAATTACATCTTGGGATGGAGGGGGTGTTTTTTGTCCCAAAGAAACTGATAGCCTCTTCCCTGAATGGAAATTGTGATTTCAACACATTTTGGAGCAGGAATCAATGACCTGCAGCATTACTGGCACAGAATGCTGGGAAACAGAGCCCCAGTTTAGAAAAACAGAATATCCTCAAATATCAATGTCACAGACTTTTTAAAAGATAAAGATTACAATGCTCAAGATTAAATCTGGGAGAGCGAGAGAAAAAGATCAGGGGAGGGAAGTGAGAGAGGAACAAAGACAGAACGATAAAAGAGTTAGAAGGGAGAGAGAGAACGGCACACAAAGAGGTGGGAAAGAGAGAGAGTGAGAGAGAGATATCAGAGGGGCAGGGGAGACGCAGAGAGAAAGAAAGAAATATGTTGAACTTCATAAATGGCAAGATTGGTCCCTCTTTGTCAGCCTGGAGCCAGAATTGAGCCCTTACCCAGCATCAGTGAGACACACAATCTGTCTGCAGTCACACTGCTGCTTGTGGGATCTTGCTGTGTGTCAAATTACCTGCAGTGTGGCCTACATTGCAACAAGATGCCCAGTGTCCAAATGTTGTTTACAGAGCCTTTGCTATTACATTTTCTTTGTCTCTCTGTCTCACTCCGTCCATCTCCTTCTCCACGCACCTTCCTCAGGCTGGGGTCTTCCTCCCTTTCTCTCTGACCATATTCTGGCTCTTTCTTTCTCTCTTACTTTATCTCTTCCCCCTTTCCCTCTCTCCATTGCCATTCCTCAGTTTAGGCCTTCCCCACTCCCACCACTCTGTCCAGACCGTCCCACCATTTTAGACAGTCAATGCCGCAGTGTGACAGGTCAGGGTTACTAAATGGCAGGGGTGACAACATTTCAGACACAGAGGTATAATTCAGAGACAGTGTTGGGGGGAAAGGGAGATGGAGACAGAGTGAAAAAGCTTAGAAAGGCGGGGATGGGAGTGAGTTCGGAGGGCAGTGGGAGTGGGGAGGTGGGGATGTATAGGAGGCGGGGAATAGATACAAGGGCTGGGGGAGGTGGGGGTGGGGTTTCCAGTCATTGAATATTTAAAATGCAGAGAAAATTGTTCACAACACCTGAGTAAGATGGCAGCCTGAGATAGACAGAATGAGACAGAGACAAGTCGGAGAGATACACAGACATGAGGGGAGGGGGATGACTGTCTCAGCCTTTGCAGCCTCTGGTTTCGAACTGTGTTTGTGATGTGTTTCTACTGGAATGCAGTGAGACTGTGTTGGGATCTTGCTGTGTGGTTGCTCGTTCATTCCAATTTTAGCCACTTCTGGGTGTTGTGTATGGGGATGGGGAGAGGGGAGGGCGGGGGGGGGGGGGGGGGGCAGATCAGGAATCCTAACCCTATGTGAAGCTTTGTGAGTCATATCTGTGTTTCAGATGGGGCCATGAGGCAGCAAGCAAAACATGGAAGGTACAGGCACCACTTGAATGAAGTGTATTGGCGAGCTGAAGGCAATAGGGGAGGGGAGGGGAGGGGTGAGCTGGATACTCCTGTCCATCCATCAAACTGCTTTCTCTTCTGCATTTCATCTTGGAATATCTGGGAGAAACTGTGCTGGGACATATTGTCATTTTAGTGGAGAGTTTGGGGTAGGATGGGGATGCCAGGATGTGGGAAAGGAAGAGTAGGATCCCACGACCTCCCCCAACTATCCCATGGCCCAATCCCACCTCTTGGCCCGTCTTGGCCTGTCTGCGAGGTTTGGGGGTGAATGGAGGGAACTGTTCCCATTGACTGGGACCTTATTCTGATATGTGGGAGGGGTGGGGGTGAGGGAGTGGGGGTCACTGCAGGCTCCGGGACAGGGGAAGGGCTCAGCGTTACAAGGGTGTAGAAACGGCAGGGTATGACATCCCACCCCCACTCTCTCTATGCCAGTGTTCAGAACGAGTTTAACCTTCTCCATCAACGTGTGGCCATTTTCACATTTTGCTCTTCGTGGGACCCTGCACAGCGAGGAGTGTGGGGGTGGGGTTGGGGTGAAGATGGGAGTGTTGGGGGGAAAAGGAATACAGCTGAACCAGGTAGAGGTGGGCATGTTTAGGGGGGCTAGGTACAAGATCTAGGGAGGTGGTGGTGAGTGGTTAACTCCCGTGTTCAGTCCGAGCCAGCTCCAAGTTGAAATGGGGGAGTGTAATATTTGCTGGCAGGCTCAGTGGGGGAGAGGCATGCTTTCACATTGCAGCCCGTGGAGGGGGTGGGCCGGGCTCCGACAAGGTGTTGAGGGAATCCCTCAGCGGTCCCACACACAGCTGCCGGCGGGATCTTACTGTGCACCACTGCAGCCTGTAGGTCACCCTCACATGTGATGCAATGCTGTCCACAGGGCCCTGGCCTGAGTCTGCTGATAGCCTGATAGTGAGTGTCGTGAGAGGGTGTGTTGTCCCTCTATCACCCCCACTACCTCAGCCGAGACCCACCCCACCTCCCATCACCCCCTCAACCTCCAAAATGTGACATTGACATTGCAAATACCCACGAGACACAGCGGGGAGATGGGAACACATGGCAAACGTGAGGCAGGAGAGGGCATTTCTATTGAAACATCGAGGAAATGGGGGGAGTGAGGGACATTGATCATTCTCGAGCAGGAGAAAGTCAACAGAGATGGATCCATGGATAGGGGCAGAGACAGAGACAGGGAGGGAGAGAGACAGGCGACTGGACACTTTGGAAGGTTCATCGTTAATATTTCATGTAGAAACAGCACCAATCCCAGGTGGAACGGGCATGGGGTTTGTGCCTGGTTAATGGGAGTGGCCAGAGGGGAGCATTGGTCATTTCTTCGTGTTTTTTTACCACATCGCCAGAGTGTCAGAGAACAAGCTGTGGGGGGGGACAGGTTAAACACTGAGTGGGGAGATGGAGATGGACAGAGACACAGGCTCCGGGGAGTGACTCCCCACCACTGAGTTTCTGCCCAGCCTCTCAGGAAATAAACCCTGGGGGCAGTCAGAAAGCATCTGCCCCTTGATCTCAGTTGAAATCTCTTCAATTTCTCTGGGTTTAAAACCAGGGGAAAGTGCTGATAAAATGGGGAAATGTTGGAGGTCAGTCAGTGGCGGGATTGCCTTTGTTTCTGTTTATTTTTATTTCCATTTAATTTGCTCAATTTCTGTCTGTCTGTTTTTCTCTCTCTCTTCCCCCACATCCCCTCCCAAAAAAACAGGGCACCTCTGTCTCTCTCTCTGTCTTTCTGTGCTGGGGCAGGCGGGGAGATATCTGACACTGAAGCTTGCAGACAGAGTAAGGCACACAGATTCTGGGATTGGGGGTGTGGGATGTGTGAGGGGGTGTGAATCCCAGCCCTGGAGTAAATATCTCTCCTGCCCTTCCCCTCAAACAGAAACACTGGGACAGCCCTGAGGCAGTTTGAGACATCTTCCTGTTCCCCGCTCTCTGGGTTTAAAATCAGGAGCTGTGCTGATGTTTGGGTGGGGAGGGCGGGGTGGGGTGGGGTGAGGAGAGTGTGAGACTGTGGGTGTTCAGGCATGTTCAGCAGTGGGATCTTGCTGTGCTGGGTGGGGAATGTCTCAGATTGCTGAAGCAGCAAGCGGTGAGATTTTGCTGTGCTTTCGGTGCTTTTTAAAAATTTTAATCCATTTTCATTTCTCTCTGTCTTACTTCCACCCCCAAGGAGATTTTATTCAGGAGCTGAAACTCGGGATGATGCAGAGTCAGAGAGAAGCAAATCATTCTGCAGTGAGGAATCGTCAGACAGGAGCTGGGACCAGAGAGAGAGAGACCGAGAGAATTATAATCAACCATCTCGTGTCCTTGTCGTTCAATTCCACACTCACATGCTCATGGGGGAATGAATTATGGGGCTCAGGCAGTCTCTGGAGTTTGGACCACAAGGGCGTGAGACCTGGGCTGGCGCTTGGGGGAGACAAAGGGACAAAAATGGGGCTGCTGCACAGTCTGATCCCACAGATTTTACTGCCTTCCTCTGCCTTCATACTCCCAGCTTCTTGTCTCTCTCACAGCTTTCTATAAATCCCCATCTCCCCTCCATCCTTCAAATCTCCCCCTATCTACTGTACACAGGCTGTTAAAAGCAGAACAGAGTGGGGATGAATTCACAGGTTGATGCTAGGGTAATAGAATGGGGATGGGTTCAGAGGGCAGTGCTAGGGTAACAGAATGAAGATGGGTTCACAGGCCAAGGCAAGGAAAACAGAGTGGGAATGCATCACTAGATCATTGCTAAAGCAACAGTGTGGGGCGGTGTTCAAAGGCCATAGCTGGTAGAACAGAGGCGGGGTGCGAGGAGAACAGAGGATGCATTCACAGGCTGCTGCACAGGGACATACTAAGGAAGGGTTCTCTGGCCTATGCTAGCACAACAGAATGGGGATGGGCTCACCGGCCATTCCTAGGTATAATAGTGTGGGAATGAGTTAACAGGCCATTTTCTATGAGAACAGTTTCAGCATACGTTCACACATCGCTGTTAGGAGAACAGAGTGTGGGATGGGTTTATAGTCTATGGCTAGAGTAACATTGTTAGGATGGGTTCATAGGCCATTGCAAGGAGAACACAGTGGGAGTGGGTTAACAGATCATTGCGAGGGGAACAAGATTAAGATGGGCTCACAGGCCATTGCTAGAGGAACAGAATGGGGATGGGATCATAGACTATTGCTATAAAACTAAATTGGGATTGGGTTCCCAAGTCACTGCTAGGAGAACAGTGTGGAGATGGTTGAACAGTCTGGTGCTAAGGCAAAAGCGTGAGGATTGGTTCACAGGCTGGTGCAAGTGATACAGTATTGATGGTTTCACAGACTGTTTCTAGCAGAGCAGATTGGGAATGGGGTCACAGGCAGTTGTCAGTGCAGCAGAGTGGAGGTGGTTTCACAGGCCGTTGCTAGGGGAAGAGAGTAGGGATTGGCTGACAGGCTGTTACTAAGAGAACAGAGGCAGGATCAGTTCACACGTTGTTGCTACGAGAACATTTTGTGGATGTTCAACAGGTTGTTGCTTGGGGTACATTGGAGATGTGGTCACAGTCTTTTGCAATGAAATTGGGGATGGGTATGAGCCTGTTTCAAGGGGATCAGAGTGGGGATGGATTCATAGGCCTTTCCAAGGGCAACCGTCTAAGGATCTGCTCATAGGCCTTGACTCGGGCAAGACAGTGGCAATGGGCTCACAGATTGTTGCTGGGGGAACAGATTGGGAATGTTTCACATGCTGTAGCTACAAGAAAAGACTGGTCGTGTGTTAATAAGTTGTTGCAAGAAGAAGGGAATGCAGACGTGTTCACAGGTCATTGGTAGAACAGTGGAGATGTGTTGACAGGCCATTGCTAGCTTAACAGAATGGTGATGGGCTTACAGGCTTTTGCTCTTGGAGAAGAGTGCGGATGGTACACAGGGAGAGAAAAAGTGTAGAACCGACACAGAGAGAGATCAACAGACAGACCGAGAGGGAAACAGAGGGATGCACAGATTGATTTGTTGTCACATGTACTGAAATACAGTAAAATGTTTTGTTTATGAGTGGTCCAGATCAGATCGGAGCCAGGCAGAGTCAGCATGGTTTACAAAAAGGAAGTCACGCTTGAGGAAAACGTTCAATTAAAAAAAACACTAGCCCAATCACTGTAACTCCTGGGAAACTCGGGCTGCAAATCACAGCACTCGGTCCCCACTGAAATCAACTGATTCACAACACCCCGATTTTGCATCTCTTTTTGCTTCTGGCCCTGTCTCACCTTCACCTCCCTCAGCCCAGCCAGATCCAATGTCAATTAGTGTTCAATGCCAATGCAGGCCAATGGCAAATCCAATGTTTACCTGGAAAGCGAGCTGGAGGAACATAAGACACAAGGTGTTACAATGTGATGGGGTTGTCGATGACAGGTTAGAGAGGCACAAGGATCTCATCTTTATGCTCCCATGTACTAGTTAGATGAATATGCTCAGTGCACATTACCCCTTCTACATTCATCAGTCTTGTGCTTGTGTTTAAGTTTTGAAAATGGCTTTGAATGTGAGACAAGTGGAGCTGTAACAATCCCGTGGTATTCAGCAGCAAAAAAAACCAATCAGGCTTTTCCAAAATGGGTATCTTCTGAGATCGTGAGCCACATGGAAGAATGAGAACTGTCTCACTGGGGCTCGCCATGTCTACTTTCAAAGTCTGCTCGAAGTGATCAGAAACTTTGCTGAATTTGTAAGTTTATCGAGAGTAGTGCTGGAATACAGGGAAATTGCAAAGTTTAGTCATTTGTTAAACAGAAGTTGCAAGAATATATCCAACTGTTACAGACAAGCCAATTTACTTTGGTTGCTTGGAAACTTGTAGACGCAACGGTGAAGGCAAAATGAAGAGTTACATGGGCAAAGATCAGTCAATTCATGGGAAGTTGCCATATATTTCTCCAGGAGACATGATGTTAGTTAACTTGCTGTTAATGACCTACGTTTTCTTTTCAACGTGTGAAATATGGGGTTGATCAGAGGAATACAGTTCATGTTTGTCCAAGACTTCCAGAAAGTATGTGATTCAATGTTATTGAGCTGACCCGTGAGCTTATGTATTTGGGGAAAATAACTACAATAACAATACATGTACAAAATTGGCTGAGAGAAAGGAAATACAACAGTGGCTTTGGATATTTTTTGGGATAGTTGAATGAATCTATTGAAATTCCCTCGGTGGCAATGTTGAGACCCTTGTGTTTTCCAAATATATATTAATGCTCTAAACATAGGACTACAGGGAACAGGATCAATATTTGTGCATACGTTAGGATTTGGAAACAGAGAAAAATGTGAGCAGAATGGTACAAAGAAGAACAACACAGCAAAGGAACAGGTGCTTTGGGCCACCAAGACTGTGCTGATACATGATGCCTTTCGAAACTAAAAATCTTTTGTTTCTGTGCAATCCATATCACTCTATTCTCTGCCTATTCACCTATCTCTCATATCCACCTTTACCACCCCCTCTACTAGTGTATTCCAAGCACTTACAACCCACTGTCTAAACGCTTGCCTCTTACATCTCCTTTAAACATACACCCTTTTGCCTTAAACTTAGATCCCATAGTAATCGACATTTTCACCTGAGAAAATACTTCACTCTCCATTCAATCAATGCCTCTCGTAATTTTCTGGAAACTTGTGTAAAGTTAGTGGGGTGTGTGGATCAGAGGTGGATGAATTTCAATGTGGAGAAGTGTCAGGTCATACATTTTAATGGGATGAATGTACATCAGCAATATAAAATAAAGGGTACATCTCTAAAGGGGTTGCAAGGATAGAATGACCTGGGTATATATGTGCATAAGTAATTGAACATAGAAGGACAGATTAGAAGAGAACTTAATAGAATCTACAATATTATATTATTTAATTATTTATTAATTACATGGTTTATTAATTTACTTATTTTTTCTCAACGGCAATGACCTGGGTTTTGTTTCTCGGTTTCATTCAGGCACATTAGGATTGCAGCACGAGCAAGTGGCCAATTTCTGGTTGGGTGGATGGAGAAGCCTGATTCATTCATATGAAAACCTAGGATAGAAACTTATGGCCCTGAGGAGACGCTATCCTCAAATTGAGTGACTGCTGGCCACGCTGAGGGATATTGTACAGCAGGGAGAATAGTCAGTCATCCTGAGCTATGAAGAGGGGATGTTGTGAACATCTGTACTGGACTGATGGATGGATTTTTGAAACTCCTTTTATCAGAGCTCAGAGTGGCTGGTACACACAGCAAAACCCAAATCAATTGAAATGATTATCTCTTCTGAATGGCTCGCTCTGGCTGATGGAGATTGATTTTACAAACTAACTCATAGAATTTCCACGGAGTAACCTCAGTTACATCACCCGATTCCAAGGGATTTCCTTAATTTTGAAACTATTCTCTGACATGGAACTTTTGAAATCTTTCCAGCTACAGGTTCCAGCAGATTGTAATATTGTAATCAATAAGACTGTTTCAGGGCTAAATATTTTTTAATGAGTCATTAATAATTTAAGGATTTTATTGTTGTCCTGTGTTATTTGGGAGAGGTTCAATGTCTCTGCATCTGGAGTGACACCTTTGCTGTGGGATCTGAATCCATGTTCATCTATTGCTCTCTTTCACTGATGTTTGATGACTAGCATCGGAATGGTGGGCAGACGGCACACTCTGTGCTGTAAATCTGTATAACTCTGTCCATCTGTATGGTTTTATGACCCTTGCTTTCCTTGATCACCTCTCTGCCATTGTCGAACTTCCACTGCCTCCAATCCTGCATGTATTTTAGATTCTGTTTCAGGCTATACATTTACTGTGTCTTCTCCCACTGCCCATCCCCTCACTATGTGCGACTGGCTTACCAGCATGATGTTCCCACATTATCTTTCACAGGAATTGTTTCTTAAGTGCAACAGTTCACCTGTTTTCCACTTCGGAGACAATATTAACAATCACATTCTGCAGCATTCCTCACCTCCACCTAAAGGTTGGGAGATTTTGGCAAACAGCATTTTCTTTTGTCTCTTCACAATAGATAACGCATTAGCCACAGCCAACCAGTTTGTGCTTACAGTGCTCAAATATTAATAGTGCCCAATTAATATTAATAACACCTCCTTCAACTCAACCAGACAGGGGCCAGCCCTTCTTTAGTTGAGGTCTCCAGTGATGCTTTGAAAAATCAGAGTCAATCTGTCTGCGTGAAATTTAAACAAAGTTTGGTCATCATCTAACTGGTGCATTTTCCTTTGCAATGCCTTGACCAATCAGAGTCTATTATTCGCCCAGGTCAGTACAGTATAAAACGTTTGCTCCCTTTCCATTGGTGCTTATTGTGAATGAACCGAAGTGTGCAAGACAAAAAGCTTTGATGAAACTTGCCTTTTTTGCATACAGTTGGACATTATTGAACTGTTGTACATTGTTGTGGCTCGGCCTCTCTCACAATGCCACCACACAAGGCCTTATAGATGATTATGGAGGAACAATGTGTATTGTGGTTGATTAATTATTTCAATAAATAAAGAGAGGACAGAACTGTGAGCATCGGCCCCTTATAAAATGAGCTTTGTAAAGGGTAACATTGAGGAGCTAGGAAAGGGCAGGAGAGTTAAACAAATACTTTTCAACAATATTCACATTAGGGCATTCTTGCAACTTTAAAATACACAAATATAGTCAAGCAGCAAAAAGGGGAGGAAATAACCATAACAGGAGAAAACATACTGTGGTCAATGAAGTATTTCAAAAGATAAAAAGAGAAGAGAGCTGTGAACATCGGCCCCTTAGAGAATGAGATTTGTCAGTGATAATGAGGAGCCAGGAAAGAGCAGGGGAGTTAAACAAATAATTTTAATCAATCTTCACAGTAGGGAACACTTACAACATTACAAAAAAATTAAGTAGTTCAGCAGCACAAAAGGGGAGGAAAGAACCATAATATTGATCAGAAGAGAAAAAGTATTTGTGAAAATAATAACCATTGACAAAGAAAATAGTGGTCGGCCGTTTGGTCATTCAAACCTGCTCCAACATTTAACACGATCATGGCTGATCATCCATCTGTTCCTGCTTTCTCTCCATACTCTGATCCCTTTCACCCCAAGGATTATATCCAAATCCTTCTTAAATACATTCAATGTTTTGGCTTCAGGTGCTTTCTGTGGCAGATAATTCCAGAGGTGAGGAAATTTCTTCTTATCTCAGTCCTAAATAGCTTGTCGATGACAGGTTAAAGAGACACTAGGATCCCATCTTTATGCTCCCATGTATGCCCATATCCTAAAAGTCATGGTTCTGGACACCCTGTTTATTGAGAACAGCCTTCCTCTGTTTATCCTGTGTAGCCCTGTCAGAATTCTTTTGTTTCTATGAAAGACCACTCTTCTGAACTCGAGTGAATATAGTCCTAACTGATCCAGTCTTTCTTCACATGTCAGTCCTGTCATCCCAGGAATCATTCTGGTCAACCTTCATTGTACTCCCTTCACAGCCAAAGCATTCTTCCACAAGAATAATGAGACCAAAATTGCACACAAGAATCCAGCTATGGGCTCACTGAGACCTGTGGAATCACAGAAGGACGTTCCTGCTCCTGAATCTGAATCCTCTCGTTAAGAAGGCCAAAAGAAACTAACTTGTGCTTGGGACATTTGAAAACAAAGTGTAAGTTTTGTGTTAAATACAAAGCTAATTTATTTGCCTTTTACTCAGAAAATAAAAACCTATATTTTCAGGAAAGTCAATTTAACATCAGTAGAAACAGACAACAATGAAATGTGTTCATTACCGAACATAATTAATAGCAAAATGCAACCACTGTGGTTATTTGTGAATTCACTCATGTTTTTTTTGGGGGGGGGGCAGCAGGGGGGGTTGTCGGGTGTTTGAGTGAATCCCTTCCCACATTCAATGCAGGCGAACGACCTCCCTCCAGTCTGAACATCACTGGCATACAATGAGGTGAAATGATCACCTGAACCCAGTTTGAAAGTGAAAGCACTGGAACGGTCTCTCACCTGTGTCAACACATTGATGGATCATCAATTGTTGAGGACTTTTAAAGCATTTTCTGCAATCTGAACATTCAAAGTTATTTCAATAATGTGAGCAAGTTCATGGAGGCTAATTGTTCAGAATCTTTATACCATTTCCCACATTCTCTGGTCAGAATGAACTTGCTCGTGTTTCAGCAGGTACAATGATCTGACGAATCTCTTCCTGCACATGAAGCAAGTGAACGGTATCTCCCCTGTGTGGATGCATTGGTGTACAGCGAGGTTACATATTCATCTGTACCCAGTCCCATCATGAGAGTATCTTATTGGGCTCTCAACAGTGTGAACATGTTGATGGGACATCAGTTCTCCAGAACATTTACAGCATTTCCTGCAGTCTGAACATTGAAAAAGGTCTCTCATTAGAATGAACTTTCTGGTGTTTCACCAGGTCAGATGAGTGAATGAAACACTTCCTACATATGGAATAGATGAACGGTCTCTCCCCAGTGTGAATGTGCTGGTGTATTGGGAGTTTAGATGATCGCTTGAACCGAGTCGCACAGTGAGAGCACCTGAATGGTTTCTCACTAATGTGAGATATTAGTTCTCTCGAACTTTTCTCGCAATTCCTAGAGTGTGGATATTTTAAAGGTCTCTCCCCAGTGTGAACGTGCCGGTGAGTCAGCAGATGGGATGAGTGAGTGAATCCTTTCGCACACTCAGAGGAGATGAACTGCCTCTCTCTTATATGAACTTGCTGGTGTGTCAGCAGACTGGATGATCAAATGAATCCCTTTCCACAGTCAGGGCTGGTGAACGGTCTCTCTCCAGTGTGACCACACTGATGACTTTCCAGGGAAGATGGATATTTGAATTCCTTCTCACAGTCCTCACGTTTCCATGGTTTCTCAGTGTGAACACTGGTTTTGGCTTCCATGATCAAAGCCTGATGATATTCAAGACATGATGAATTCAACATTTCGTTAGAATCTGCAGCGAGATTTGAGTTCACTGACTGCAAATGCTCCAACTTCCTGTAAAATGAATAACAGACAGTAAGAAGAAAATATGACCCACAGGGAAAAAGGCAGAACTTTAAAACTGGACTGAATACATCTGATCATTTGTGCAATAGACAGTGGACAATGCGACCATGAAAGCTCTTGGATTGTTATAACAATAGAACTGGTTCAGTATTGAGCTTCAGTGAAAGGAACTGGCTGCCAAATCTGGGGCTGCATAAAGGTGTTCTTTGTGGGAAAACTGAGAAATAGGGAGAGCATTAATGGAGATGGGCTTCATATGGGCAGCACGGTGGATCGGTCGTTAGCACTGCAGCCTCACAGCACCAGGGACCTGGGTTCGATTCCAGCCTTGAGCGACTGAGTTTGCACATTCTCCCTCTGTCTGTGTCGGTTTCCTCCCACAGTCAAAAGATGTGCAGGCTCGGTGGATTGGCCATGCTAAACTGCCCATAGTGTTCAGGGGGGTGTGGGTTATTGGGGGATGGGTCTGGATCTGGGTGGGATGCTTCAAGGGGCGGTGTGGACTTGTTGGACCGAAGGACCTGTTTCCACACTGTAGGTAATCTAATTCATCTGCCAGTAATTCTAACAACCTCCCAAACTCACCAGACAGAAACACAAGATCAGGTGGTGCATGGAAAAACCATCACTTCCAGGACTCTGAGCAGCAGATTCAGACTGGAAAAGATTATTGACTTGCTCAATATGTCAGAATGCATTTTATTAAAAATTAAACCTGCTGAAAAAATAGGGATTCTGACAGTCAGAGTTTATTTTAGCCTCTAGTTCAGTTAGAATGTAATACTTTGCCAATGATTTTCTGTATCATATAACCTACTCTGCAAATAACATCTTTCTTCAGGCTATTTTCAAGTTTTTGCAAGAAGAAAATAAATGATGAATCATTTGTACCTTACACATTTTAATTACTGTCCTCACTGCTTATGACGGGGACTGTACCACATAGTGAATAGAAAATACAGATTGGGCTATTATTCTGCAGAAAAAAAATCCATTCCGTTTGCAAGCTGCGCCATGACTTTCATTTTAGCTTCCCAACCCAGACAAAATCCTCTGTTAAGAACAAAGAACAACATAGCACAGGAACCAGCCCTTTAGCACTCCAAGCCTGTGCCTGCACATTCTAACCCTCCATGCTAAAAATGCCTTGATTCACAGGATCCGCATTCCTCTCTTCCCTTCCTGTTCATGTATTCAGCCAGGTGCTTCTTGACTGCTGCTGCTGCGTCTGCTTCCATTGCCTCCTGTGGCAACACATTTCAGGAACTCAGCAACCTTTGTGTGAAAAGCTTGCCTTGCTTATCTCTTTCACACATTCCCCCTGCAGCTTGAACTTGTGTCCTCTAGTAATTTATCCCTCTGCCCTGGGGGGAAAAAAGTCTCATACATTCCGCTCTATCCATGCCATTCACGATCTTATAAACTTCTCTCAGGCCACCCTCTCAACCTGCTGCGTCCCAGTGTAAACAAACCAAGTCTTTCCAACCTTTCTTCAATGCTGAACTCCCCCATAACCATGCAACATCCTGGGAAACCTATTCTATACCCTCTCCAAAGCATCCACATCCACATGTGGTGTCCAGAACTGAATGCAATATTCTAAGTGTGGCCTAACTAGAGTTCTACAAAGCAGCAGCATAACTTGCCTGTCCATATCGCCATTGCACCTTCCAATGAAGGCAGTCATCCCAAAGGCCTTTTATACTAAATTATCTACCTGCACCATCACTTTCAGTAGCCTGTGGACCTGCACACCCAGATCCTTCTGCATATCAATGTTCCTAAGAGTTCTGCCATTTACTCTATAATTTAAACCTGTACCTGACTTTCCAAATTACATCCCCTCATATCTGTCCAGATTAAACTACATGTCATCTTTCTGCCCATAACTCCAATTTATCTATACTCTGCTGTATCATCTGACAATCCTTCTCACTATCTGCAACTCTACCAACCTTTGTATTGTCCGCAAACTTATTGATTAGACCAGCCACGTGTTCTTCCAAGTTATTTATATAGACCAGAAACAGCAGAGGTCCCAGCACTGATTCCTGTGGAACACCACTAATCAAAACCCTCCATTCTGAAAAGTATCTTTCCACTGCTACACCCTGTCTTCGATGTAGCTATCTCTCCAGCTCATGTGACATCATCCTTTGTACCAGTTTGCCCTGATAGACTACTGCGCCATTCTAATGAAGCTCGCACGACTTGAACGCACAGCAGCTTTCTTTCAATTTGGCACTTTCCAATCTTCCAGATTGAATGTGGAATTCTGCAGTCCCTGAACCATCAAACAGTTATAAGGATCTGGAAAACTTGACCTGGAAATATGCTGGTACTGATGTCATGTTCAGTCTGTTACTGCTCGTCGTCAATTCCCCACTCAGTGGAAATAGTTTCTCTGTAACTCCGCTAACAGTCACTAATCATATTCCCAAGACTTTGATCAAAAATATTTCTTATTAATCAATTTCCAGGGATACCTCTCACAGAATGAAGTGATGTGTTTTAGCAGAAGGGATAGGTAGAGGCAATAACACAACACTAAAGAGTGTGCAGATTCTGAGGGATTCACATGCACAGATATTTGAAAGTAATAAATAGATTAATTCATCAAAGCAAATTTGATGTTAATTGATTTCAAAAAAATACTGAATCAGCATTTGAGAGAAAAATGCAAAGGTGCAGGGATAAAACAAGGGAATAGGACTGACTGGATTGCTCCAGACATTTGGCATGGGCTAAATGGTTTGCACTTTTTGATTTTTTTTAATATGGGCCTTCTTGTATTCC